>NC_046163.1:13881054-14061054 GCF_011064425.1 Rattus rattus | reverse complement strand
TGCACTGTGCACACATCACACACACACACACACACACACACACACACACACACACACACACACACGTCATGAATTAAAAGTATACAAAATACCTACAAGAGAAGGCATGCAGATTCTGTTTCCAGAAGACAGAGATCACCTACACCTCCAGACCTGCAGAATCCTCTAGAAGACCCATCAGGACTTCCAGTAAATCATCAGCTAATGCTGACTTAGTTGGCTAAGTACCAAGGTGTCAAAATGGCAGGTAGTGACTTAGCAACAGCATTAGAGCTGCCCCTTCCTGTTCCTCCTAGGACCCTGCACATGCCCTGGCCTGGCTGCTTCTTAAGAGGCCCCTAGGATTAGTGGAGTCAGAGTAGATTTGGATAGTCAAGCTGTTATGTTGTCTGCAAATCACAGTTAGAGGCTCCTCTCTGTTAAAGCAGAGACTGAAATACTGGGAAAGTTATTAGACATCAACAGAAAAGGCTCGGTGAGGCCTTCTAGAACATTTTGAGAGTGTCAGGTAGGAACAGGGAGGTGGGGCTACGGAGCCCAGAGCCTCCGGATGCTCATGGATTACAAGCTTTGTCACACCCCCCACATCTGCAGCCTTACAGGGACCACAGCAATTGAGTTAGCTATCTCACAGACGGCCTTCCACACACATGGGCGACCTGTCGCATATGCTGTCAGAGGAACCTGCGAACCTTACAGCTGAAAGCCGAGTCTGACAGTTACTTCCTTATTTCTTCCTCACTTTTAGATGCCAAAGCCCAGCGCCTTTTTTCCAAGCTCTTTCTTCAGGCAGACTGTTCAGTTTATTCCATACTTGAAAAAAAGTCATTTACCCTGCAAAAGTGCTTTAGTCCTTTCTCCTCACTAAAGAAAAGTGCATAGAGGTAACAGTCTAGCTTGGGCTTTTCTTAAATGGCACTAACGGGGTCTCCCTGGACACTGTGTCTTCATCTCTGACTAGAGTAGAGAGATGCTACACTTAACACAACTGATAACAGCAACGCCAACCTCAGAGGACATCAGAGCCCAGTTCCAGGCTGACACGTGATGCCGAGACAAGAAGACAGAAGCAACTGGTGTGGTGTGCGAGCCTATGTTGAGTCAAGGTCACAGGTCCTTCCTGGTAGCATCCAACACAGAGCTGAGCCTTCCAAGCCCTCTTAACTAGCCACTGTGCAACTCCACGGAGGTGTGGCCTTCCTCATCACAGAGCAATAAACCCCATTCGACCCACGAGTGGGGTCCAGGTTGATGCAACCGGTCTTTGGCTGGAGGCAAGAACAAGACAGTAAGACGCAAACACAGCAACAGCAAGGTTTCCTGATGGGACCTGAAGCAAGCAGAAGGATAAGAAAGCAGAGGTCAGTTTGTGTTTCAGATTGGACAGGAAACACAAAAGCACAGGAAAGCTTAAGTGTGGCACGGTGAAACAAAGATGTTATTCAACAAACAGTAGTACGGTAAGTGGATACAAGTGGAAAAGCCAGGACAGACCCATACAGCAGAGTCAATGAGATCTAGTTAAAGTATTAATCGCAATAAAAGATATAGTTGAGTGCCAGAGAACGGGCTCGAGAGGTGAAGATGCCTGTAGCCAAGCTTGAATCCCAAGCTCAACTCCTGATTCAGAGTGGGAGGAGAGGACCAGGTCCCACGAGCACACACACACATGAACACGCACACACACACATACACGCAAACATACATGCAGACTCACATGCACACATATACACACAAGCATATACAGACACATGCACTCATATAAATACATAGACACACAGATATACGCACAAATACACATACATACACGTATATAAATATACATACACAGATACACACACAAATACATATATATATATATATATATACACACACACACACATACACAGAAAGAGACACACAATTAGTCTATACACACACAGAGTGGAAACACATCTAGTTCTCCTTCCTGTTGAAGAATGCTGACTAAAGCTCATTATAGGCAGTCTAGGACAGACTCACAGCCTTGCCACTCAGAACGACTGACAGGAGACCAGGACACTTCTGGGACAGTGATTTTCATTCCCGTTCACAACTACGAATTGCAAGTTTTTGAGCTTACTGTATGTTTACAGTAGGCAAAATCTCTCCTGCTACAATCTCTGGTGACAGGCCAGTGTTCCCCTATCTAGGTGATACACGGAAAGACAAGACCTTTTGGAGTCCGTGAACGCTGGATAGAGAAACCCATGTGTGGAAGCATACACTTGGACGACAGGGAAACCAGGAAGCCCACCTAGACATCCCATCTACTCACTGTCCTGCTCTGAGGCTCCATGCCTGGGGATCTCACTTCAGGCCCTAGGGGAGAGCAGCTCCCCAACCACACTGCCTTCACAATCACTACAGAGCTCTAAGAGCAGAGGGCAGCGTGGAACTACTCAGAGCACAGTCGAGGAAGGAGGGATGGGCAAACAGACCCTTCTGACGTCAGTTCTAAATGCAAACTAGACCAATCTAGACTCATCCTGGAAGTGAGGCTTAGTGAGGACCTGTCTAGATTAGGATAGCCTGTGGGAGCGACCGTGAGAGAGTTTCATAGCTGGGTTGAATAGTGAAAGTATGCAGGCAACATCTTAGGGGCGGGGTCCTGGGCAGAGGGAGCCAATCACGAGCATGCTCGCACTAATTGACTGAGCTCTGCCCTCACTGCATAGGGACCAGCTGCTTCACATTCCTCCTGACTCCACCTCCCAGCAATGATGGCCTATACTGTTAGCCGGAACTGTTAGCCAAAGAAGCCCTTTCACCCGGAAGTTGCTCTTGTGGGGCATTTTATCACAGCCCTGCAAATGAAAAAAAACCAAGAGAGCCTCATAACTCATCTCTCGCCCAGGCCAAGGTGCAGCCACACTGGGGGAAGGAGCTTGCAATGGAGGCTGACCTGAGTTCAACCCATAAAGGTAGAAAGAGAAAATCGATTCCATAAAGTTGTTGTCTGACATCAACCTGTGTCCTGTGATGATCTGCCACCCCCCCCCAACATCTCAATAATAAATAAAAAGTTAAAGGTATTTAAAATGGTCACCACTACATCTCTGAAATACCCAAGGTCCCCTGGCCTCTACTTAGGATGGGGAGAAAAGCAACAGTGAAATGTGGCCGAGGCTCTTGTTCACCCTGCACACTTTTTAATAATAAAATGTCCAGCAAAACGTATGCCTTGGGCTTGGCTGAGTTAGCGCGTTTATCTCCTAAAAGGGGGAAAAGCACCATACCTCAGCCCATTTGCCAAAGCACGCCTGAGTTATAAGCGGCCTGACAGGCAGGAAAGATGACTGTCTGGACTTGCAGGTGGTGACATGGTAGATGTGACTGCTATTTCAAGACAGACTTTTCCCTTAATATTTATAGGAGAAAAAAAAAATGGGCACCTGGGAACCAGATTAATTTAGCTCATGGGCAAGTGTAGATGGCTGTGCATGGGCAAGCCTGGTGCCGGTGCTTCTGACAAATGTGGCTGGAGAATTCCAACTAGTCTCAGTGACTACAGGGGAAGGGGCTGGGATGCGAGGATAGAGCTGTGGGTGTGACCCGAGGCTCAGGCTCTGGCAGGCAGTAACATACCTTCCCTGCGTACTCAGACACAATCTGTTTGATCTCGGCAGAGCAGAGACCCACGATCTGGCCCACGGAGCTTGCGGTGAGACGGCTCTGCAATCACATGAGGTGTATTTTCAGGGACACAGGCCCATCACACAACTGAGTCTAAATACAAGATACACAGCACTGCCCCGGGAAAGTCACTTGGCCTTGCCCCCTGACTCACTCACAAGACAAGCCGCCCTGCAGCTCCTGGCCCCTGAGTCACTCCGTTGCCTCTGTTAGCTTCCTTGGCCCCTGGGTACCCTGGGACCACTGTTCTAGCTCAAGTCATTTAGTAGCTGTGCTAATTTCCCCTCTGGCCTTGGGCCTTGGGTATCCCTGCCAACTTCCCCTCATGCACTGGGTATCTCTCCAAGCTTCCCTTCAGGCCCAGGGTACCCCTAGGATTTCTTTACCTCCACCCCGATATCCAGACGTTTGGGGGGCGGAGGCTCACAGATGAGAAATACAAAGGGACCACAAGCCCTAACCTATCTCTTTTTTTCTCACAGGTCTTTCCCGGTCTTGGAAGAAAAGATCCCATCCAAAGACATAGTTAATGCTTCTGGGCAGGCCTTGACCTATGAGAGGGCTCCCTGGCGACTTAGGATTTCATCTCCTAGATAGTGGGTTTCAGAAGAAGAGGGGGTTCCCATGGTTACAGAGAAGCAGGACTGACCCTTGCTCTTCATCCTGCCCCAACAGGTTCCTTAAACTCTCCCTCTTAGAAGGCGCTGATGACAGTGTGGGGCATTATAACAAGCTCCCTGCTGAAGACAGAGGGCTCTGAAGATGGTGTCCCCCTGCCTCAGGCCCCTACAACAGGTCAGGGTGGGGCCAAGTCTCCATTCCTGCATCTCCACTACACCACCCCCTTCCCTACCGGTTCTCACCTCCTCACTTGCCATGGCGGTCATCTTGGTCATCAGTGACTGAATTCGTTGCTGAAAGAGGAAGAGAACGGGGATGAGTGGTTCTGACCGACCGGGGGAGACTGAAGCAAGCGCCTGCCCGGGCCTCTGTGGTGAAACCTCAGAGCTGCTGTTTAATGAGGGCTAATGGTGAGCCTCAGAACATTTCAGAACAAGGGAACTGTGAGTGGAAGCCAGCGTGAGAGCGCTGTGGGTGTGAGCTAAAGCTCCCATCAAATGACCCAAACTGGAACCGCCAGGGCCACCGCGTGCCACACACCTCTTCAGCTGCCTGAAGCTCCTCTTCCTCGTGAGCATCCGTTTTCTCTGCAGCTGAGAGCCCTGCAGCAAGCGCTGTTTTCTTGTCCTCAGCCTGGAAGGGGAGATGAGAAAACATCTGAGCACCAGAGTTGGAGACTCCGCAGAAATAAGACAGGCTTATGGAGAGGTAGCCTGTGAAAGAAACCATATCTGGGGCCCAACCAAAAGAGAATGGATAAACTAGGGGCTCCAGGCCAAGTTGTGGCCTCTGAGGCAGGCCAGTCAGGGCTGGTGAGCCCTGTGTGACACAGCACCCCACCTGTCAGCTGGGCTCCACTCCTCCTTGCTCTGAGGCTCGGGGATGCTTTTGTTCCTGGCCTGCAGAGGTGGAAGGCTAGAGACACCGAGACGGACAGGCAGAGGACAAAGGTGGCCGGTATCTTCCTAGGCCCTAGCCTGCCCAGGGCTTGGTGCTTGATCAGCAGCACCTGTTACCCTGCCTACACCTGTGCGGCTGCCACCGTCCAGGTCCAGGTATGTCTTACCTTCTCTGTCTTGCTCTGACGACTAAAGCCGTGTCTCCTGTAAGCCACGAGAAAGAATTTAATTACTATTCAAAGCTCTCAGTAAATTCCAACAAGTGCGTTTGTATTGGATCCGGTGTGTGTGTGTGTGTGTGTGTGTGTGTGTGTGTGTGTGTGTGCATGTGAGTGTGTGTGTGCGTGTGTGTGTGTGTGTGTGTGTGTGTGTGTGTGAGTGTAGAGGCTGGCAAACATTAGATAGCTTCCTCAGTCACTTCCCAAATTGTTCTGAGACAATATCTCTGAAGGAACTAGGAGCTCACCAATTTAGCTAGCCTGGCTGGCCAGCAAGCCCCAGGGATCCTCCTGCGTCTGCCTCCCAACACTGGGATTACAGGTGCGTGCCCTTACAAGTGGCTTTTACACGGTGTTGGGGGATGGAGCTCAGGCCCTCAGGCTTGTGTGGCAAGCACTTCACCATGTTGGCCATCTCCCCAGCCCCAGCATTCAGGCTTTTCATAGAATATGAAAAGGATTTAGGCTAATCAGTGCTTAGAGAAAATAGTGCCTTCCCCAGAAACATAATCTATCAGATTCTGAATGTGGCCAGTCATGGTATCTGCTGTTCAGATGCTATACGAGGGAATGCTAAGACAGTAGAGTGTCCTCAAGGGCAAGCGTTACCCTTTGGATCAGGAATTGCATCTCAGAACCACACTGCAAGCTAAAAATCAAAACCACACTGCAAGCTAAAAACCTTAAAAACATCTGTGCAAACAGACAATGTATGTAAGGCCAATGCGGACTTTAATATTGCTTTAATGACTTCAAGTCACACCCATATTTTATTTTCACCCATAAAGCAAATATGATGTCAGTCATGTCTGTGAGAGCTTAAATTTAAAGGCGCATCGATGCAACAGATGCATTTCAGCTTAAGTTAGTTTATCTTCTGCCTTAAAACAAAAACTATGCTTCTTTTTTTTCTAAAGCAAACACAGTAGCACACACAAAAAAAGACTCAACCCAAAACAAAAGATATAACGGGAACAACCAGCCTGGGAGGTCTTAGTTTGCAATAAAGTTGCATGCAAGCATTTAAGAGAAAAACCGAGCTAGGGTTTGGCTCTGCCCTGCTCAGGACACGCCTTGCCCGTGGGATCGAGTGTGGCCCTCACTGGTCTAGGGCCTGCAGCTTCACCCCTCCTGCTCTTCACCCTGCCCAACCTCACTTTAGCAAGAGGCTCCTGAGCAGGTGGGCAAGCTCCCGCCTCCCAGTCATAAGAGCAGCTCTTGCTCCATCTACTGTCCGCCTAGAGCCTTACACAGTCCAACCAGTTCTCTCCTTTCTTCCTCTCTAACATAAGCTTCTGCTTACCCAAGTGCACACATACAGAGCCAAGACCTGTCCCTCTGGCACGCACACAGGCCCCCAATCGCCTGAGCACGGGTCTGTATGCGTCTGGTGGACGGTGCAGATTCTACAGTTTGAGTTTCTAACGTTTGTTGAATACCAAAATACAAATGAAAGAAAACACAGAAAATAAGGTGTCATAAGTATTGCCTAACTTTGCAATAGAACTGGAAAAGAACAACAACAACAACAACAACAAAAAAAAAAAAGACATTGCAGACATTGCTGGGCCATGGGACAAAGTATAGGGAATTCAAAGTTTGGGTCTCCACACAATCCTATAAAGGACCTTATTGCAGCCTCTGCAGATTAGTCAGTATTGACAAGTTAACAGGAAAAGCCACATCAGAATTATTAACATTTTACACGGTAGACCCAGAAGTTTGAGTTTGTGGAGGGTTGGAATGTTGACGATCCAGATCCAAACTACCTTGGTGATATCCTTAACCCCCTTAATAGGCATTCACTGCCCACCTCGAATCTGATACAACTTTTGGAAAGAACTCAGCATACCCCCTGCTTCCACTAACCCAGCAGCTAACATCACCAGACAGCGGCATCCCTGGCCACAGCATGGCTCCTTGGTTTGTTAACACATCCACCTGATGCAGTTTAAAATAAAAAAAAAAAAAGCCTTTTGCTCTGTAGTTTCAGGAAACCATTTCCATGTGGGAATATGCTATTTTGGGCAACCTAAATTCATGTTCCAGGGCCTTAGTAACTTGTATTTGATTCAAGAATAAAGTATTTAAAAAATGTTTTTTGCCACCAACCAAAAGGGTAAGAGATGACATCCAAGGCCTCTGGCTGTAACTTCTCTAAGTGTGCTGTAATTCTGAGCCCACCCACTGTTTCCACCAGTGTATAAGAAAAGTGCCCGGATTTAAGACATGAAACTGCTTCCACACTGGAACTGGAGTTTGGGGTGACTTAAGTCTGTGGCTGCAGGTCATGGCCTGGAGTCTGAGTGACTGAATCCCATGATTCATCACCATCAGTTATCATTTGTGAGTGTGTGTGAGTGTGTGACCACCTCATTTTTAAGACATGGTCTTGGACTGGCCCAGAGCCCACCCGTTAGACTAGGCTGGCTGCAGTGAGCCCCAGGGATGTTTCTGCTTTTGCCTTTTTGGCCCTGGAGTTACAAGCGAATGCCAATCACAGGCAGCTTTGCACTGTGGGTTCTGGGGACTGAATTTCAGTCCTCATGATGGTAAATCAAGCACTTTTACCAGATGAGCCACCTCTCCAATGTTTAACAAGGGGCTATGCACTTTAATTTTGGACAGTCCCTGCCCCCTCTCAAAATAATGCCCCTGGTATGAATGGTCTCTGAATTGGAAACACATTAAGTTCTCAGCAGCAAAAGATGAGCTGAGAGTGGCCCATCTAGCTTAAGGCCAGAAGCAACTCAGTGGCTTTTGAAACACACTAGTTTCATCTGTGAGAGAGACAATCTCAGAGAATCACCTCAATTAAACAGACAGAGGCAAACGCCACCACACCACGAGAAGCAGGTGAGATGGCTCAGTGGGTAAAGGTGCTTGTCATGCAAGCTCGAAGACCTGAGTTCGATGTTCGATCCCTAGAGACCACATGAAGGTAGAAAGAAAGAACTGATCCCTGTAAGTTGTCTGACTTGTACACAAACAGCCTATGGTTTGCACACAGCTTTTCTCTCTCTCTCTCTCTCTCTCTCTCTCTCTCTCTCTCTCTCTCTCTCTCTCTCTCTCTCACACACACACACACACACACACAAAGTACTGCCTTTCCTTGACTAGCTACGACTAATTTCCTCTTCTTTCCCTGTTTCCCAGAGGCAGGCGCGTGAGACACTCGGGGAGATGCTAATGAGAGAGAGTTAGTGTCAGCCACACAACAAGGGTCGGAAGCACAGGGCACATACTCACATCAAGAGATCGGTCACCCTGGGTAGACAATGCAGGACATGGGCAAGGTTAATATCCAGTGTTGACCACGGGGAGCCTGCCCTCACATGGTTTTAAAGAAGTGAGGCTATAAAGGAAAATTCTTTCTCCAGGACGAATAATTTTAAGAAGTACTAAGGCTTACTATTAAGGCCTTCATTTTTCTAGTCAGAGCGATCTCTGCCCTGAAGGATTACTGCAGGGTACAATGAGACAGCTGCACATGCTCTGTGGACTGACTGTTTAAAAAGAGGGCCAGAGAATGCACTCGAGCCCTGGCCTCTGCACCAACTCCCCAGGTAGGTCAGAGTCCATGCACAGCAACACCCGTTTCCTGAGAACTGCAAAGGTGGGCACAGAGATACAACTTAGGTCACAGCTGCAAACCGTGAACTCATCGGGCAGGAGCCTGCTTGCTCCACCCCCTGCCCCTTCTTTTTTTGATACAGGGTCTCACCATGTAGCCTTGGCTAGCCTGGAGCTCTCACTCTGTAGACCAGGCTGGCCTCAAACTCACTGCGATTCACCTGCTCTCAGACTAACAGCATATCCCGCCACTCCAGCAGCTGTCCAATTGTAATTAATAATAATAATTAGTAATAAATTGTTGGTTTGCTTGCTTCTTTCTTTCCTTCCATTCCTTCCTTCCTTTCTTTTGGTTTTTCCTTTCCTTCCTTCTTTTAGGAATAGAGACAGTTTATTAAGAAAGGAAAAGCACCCCTGAGAATGGGAGAGGGCCAGGAGCTGATTTGAAAACTCAAAAAGCCTTTATTTAGATATAGATATATTCTATAAATTTATATATAACTAAATATATCACTCTCTATCTATAGCTATTTCTATATTCTTTTCTGTATGTATACAGGGAGGTGGAAACCAGAGAACAACCCTCTTCCTCAGGACAGGGTCCACCTTGGTTTGCGAGGCAGTGACTCCCAGTGGCTTGGATCTTACCCAATAGGCTTAGTTTAGGCTGTCTGGCCCCAGCTTCTATCTGTCTGTCTGCACCTCCTCACTGAGTTAACAAGTGTGCATCTCTACTCTGGACTTCTTTATGTGGTGCTAGGAACTAGACTCAGTTCCTTGTGCTGCAAGGCAAGCCGTCTCAGCGACCACTCCAGCCTCAGCTGTTCTTTGAAATGGTGTCATAAAATTGTACCCACTCCGTACCTGCCATATTCCAGAAGCGTGGAGTGGACCCGGGACTCCTCGTCCAGTAGCTCATCTGCTCCCTGCTGCCGTCTGTACTTTCGCCGGGGCTTGTAAGCATCCTGAGGGGACGAGAAAGGCAGAGTGTGAACATGAGAGGCTCCCCTGGACCGTGGCTGGGCGCCTCCAGGCTTTTCAGGGGAGCAGACCTTTACTACAGGATGGTGGCACCCACCCAGTTAGCTCACGTTGGGGGCTGCAGAACAGAGTCTGGGTGTGATCATTCTGATTTTCAACTTAAGGCAAGCTAGGGCCACCTGGGAAGAGTCTAGATCAGGCTGGCTGTTGCACATGTCTGGGGGGATTGTCCTGATGGCCTTAATCGACGAGAAGACTGAGCCTGAGAGTGAGTGGGAACATCCCCTGGGGATGGGGCCTGGACTGTGAGGGAGAAGGGGCAGCCAGCAGGGCACCGTGCGACACGCCTGTGTGCGCATTCTCTCCGCTCTTACTGTGGTGCCAGCCTTCAGTTCCTGCCCGAGTGCCTCGCAGCAATAGACTGTAGCCTCGAAGTTCAACCCAAATAACCCCTACTCCCCTCATTTGTTTTGTTGTTGTTTGTCTTTTGTCAGCCTAACAGACAGGAATCTAGAGCCCGAGGTTTAGACAAACGCGGATGGGAGGCCATGCTGGGGCTGCCTCTACCACCTGCAAGGAGCTGAACACCACAAGCTCATGTACCAGGAAAGGGAAGCAATCCCACGGCCAGGGCAGAAGCTCACGGCCAGGACTGGCCTATGGCTTGTGTGTGTGTGTGTGTGTGTGTGTGTGTGTGTGTGTGTGTGTGTGTGTGTTTCCCTCCTCTTTCTTCTTTCCCTCCCTCCCTCCCTCCCTCCCTCCCTCCCTCCCTTCTCCTGCAGCTGATGATGGCCTTGAACCTCTGATCCTGCCTCAGCTCCAGAGTGCTGGGACCACTTCCAGCTTTGTACATGGGTCCTACGGTCATTTTAACAATATGGTCCTTTAATTCCACATTCTATACTGTAACCGTTAGTTTTAATTGTCGGTGTGACACAACCTAGAATCACCTGGGTAGAGATTCTCAAGAAAGGACTGTCTGGATCAGAACCTGTGCTCACAACCATGAGGAACAGCACCATTTCATGAGCAGAGGAGGCTGGCTGGGAGCTAAGCACGCATGCGCCACTCCCTCTGCTCCAAACGTGGCTGCCACCAGCTGTTTTCAGTTCCTGCCTTGACCTCCCTATAATGATCAACCTGGAACGGCAACCTTAATAAACCCTCTCCTGCCTTTGTTAGGGTGTTTTATTGTAACAACACAAAGCAAACTAACACAGGGAGCCGACTTAAGCAAGGATGGGTAAAAAGAAGCAGACACGGAACAAAACACCTTATTATGTTATCGTAATAAGAATATATGTTCACATTATAGTTTATGTGTAGCCATAAAAGTACCTTTGGTGTGGTCAAAGGTAGGAGGCCATACTTTTGCAAATGGAAAACAAGCACCCCGGTCTACCCACCGGGCGTCTACACTTCTGACTACTCCAGTGACCTGCCTCTCAGTGCTTCTCATGCTTCTCGTCGCGATCACACCTCCTGCCTATTCGCATTCCAGCACCAGCCTGTTCAGTTCCTTATGCAAATTCTTTGTTTTTATTAGAACCACCAACTTTCTCTTTATGACGCTGTCTGGCTTTGTAATGAAGTAAGGTGTGAATCTCCTCCGGCCTTCTGAATGGAACGCAGCCTGTCACTCACACAGCTATTATGCGGCTGATCTTCCCACAGACCAGCTTACGATCAGACACGTGTGATAACCAATCGTCCTAGGTCTGTGCACACAGTGAAGGAGACCCCAGTTCTTTCAGAGTCTCACACTGGAAAGCAATGTAGATGTTGTGAATGTAAACTGTCCCCGCAGGCTTGGTCCCGGCTGGTGCTGCTGTCTGGGAAGGCTATGGAACCTTCAGGAGGCGCAGCCTTGAGGGAAGGAGCATGTGACTTGGGATGGCTTTGTGCCTGGCTCCCGATTCCTGCTCTCTCTGCTTCCCGTGTGTGGAGGACAAGCACGAGTTCTGCTTCCTGGCTGCCAGGTCTTCCCCACCATGATGGAATCTATCCCCACAGAACTGTAAAGCAAAATAAACGCTTTCCTGTCTAAGTTGCTTTTTGTTGGCGGATTTTGTCACAGTAACAGAAATAAACGTGCCCCAAAGCTTCAGTGTCGAAAAGCTTAAGAAAACTTAAATGCTCTGCACCCTTTTGCTGACCTTAAAAATTATCAGAGTTTGTTCCCCGTCTTTTAAGACAGCGTCATGCTAGCCTTCAATGAACTCCTTGTCTCAAGCCTCAAGAGATCCTCTTGCCTCAGCCTGCAGAGCAGGTAGGACTACAGGTGCATGCCGGCTATTGTATGTTATCAACACACAACACGACATATAGTAAATATGTATCTATTTTACATGGCACACATTTTGGTTGAATGTGCACATACATGTATACATACATGTATACATGTATACATGTGTGACGTATCTATCTTGAACAAAATATGTCACATGCAATACTACATGTCCAATCATCCAAAATGGCTGATGGCCTGATTTGTCATTTCGCCCCCAATAAATGTCCTTCATGACTGCAGGATGGCTCTGTATGTGGACCAGGGGATACTGTGACAGCACATGCTGTCCCTGGCCGACCCTGCTGTGACAAGCAAACAGTAGTACGTTACTCCAGTTAGGATCTGCCCCTGGAGATAACCCAGCTTCCCAAACCTCAGTTTACTTTTCTTTATGCAAAGTTTCATGTACCAGTGACACACAAATGATCTTGATTTTTAAACATATATTTATTGTATGTGTGATCACACTTGTGCATATAGAGGTCAGAGGTGAACTCGTGGGAGTCGGTTCTCTCGGGTTTGGCAGCAAGCCCCCTCTCCCACTGAGCCATCTCACTTGCCCATCTCACGGTTTGCACAGAGTATTATCTGGCATGATGTTTGAGGGCTGCTCTCATAGAGTCCGACCATGGACATCCCCTAGTTCACTCCCATTGCCTATACAGACAGCAAACTATAAATGACACGAGCCAGACTTACAGACATGAAAAGGGGAGGAGCCCCTGACCTTGGGGCTGCGTGTAATTTAATTCCCACCAAGCTCTCCCATTACGAGAACACTGCATAATAGCACTTAACTACTATTCTCCTCAGTCAGTGACCAAAGAGTCAGTCACTCAAGGTAGGAAGTTGGATTCTTCTAAGAAAAGACTTCAAAACAATAGTGTGAGGAAAGGCAGAGCGAAGGGGAGTGAGCGCTCACTCTGCACAGCAGCGGCAGGCTGGCTCTGTGAACGCTTCAAGTGTGGCTTCATAGGCATCCCAGCTCTGGCACTCTGAAGCCACTCGGGCAGAGGCACAGGCAGGGCACACGCTGTGGTTCCCAGTGTAATGCTAAGAAGCAGGGCTGGGGGTGCGGCTCAGCTGATGGAGCGCTAGCCTAGCACTCATGAGGCTTCCATCCTCAGACCGCATAAATGGGGTGTGGCAGAACATGGCTGTTACTGAGCTCTCCTGAGGTAGAGGAAGAGGATTAGAAGCTCAGAGTTATCCTTCATCCTCAGAGTCAAAGGCAATTGGAGGTACATGAACCTGTTTCAGTAAAAAACAAAACAACCCTCCTCTCCCAACTAAATAAATAATTTGTCCAAGATCCTAGGATATAGTATTGGGCCTAAGATAGCCTTAGCCTAAGGTGGCATTAGCCTAGGATAGCCTTAGCCTAAGGTGGCATTAGCCTAGGATAGCCTTAGCCTAAGGTGGCATTAGCCTAGGATAGCCTTAGCCTAAGGTAGCATTAGCCCAGGGTAGCCTTCACCTAAGGTGGCATTAACCTACCTCAGGATTTGGATAGCATTAGCCTATGGCAGCATTACGCTCTGGAAGTCTTGGCTTTTGGACTTACTTGCATGTGCTGGTCACTCTAGCACCCATGGGCCGCCCCTCTAGCTGGCCCTCTCACATGACTCATGGTACCATCTGTAGCTGAGATATGGGTAGCTTGAGACCTAACACCAGCTACTTCAAGCCAGCTGTACCGAGCCCCCCTAAGTCTCTCTTCAGAACAATGGGCATCTTACCCCATTTCTGCCACTGATGCATCTGTGATGGGCAGCTTCCATCAGCAGGCCTCGGACCACCATTTTATGGGATACGCCCAGTGTCTCGCTCCTTGTTAGCATGACTGTGTCAATTGCAAGTCTGAGATGAACAGTGCTATGTTTGACACATGGCTATGTTCCCTTTTGAAGTCACAGGGGCCAGCCACATGGCTCAGTGGGTAAGACTGCTTCCTGCTGAACCTCAGGATTAACCTGAGACCCACATGGCAGCAGCAACACTACGGCACGCAGACGCGTGTGCACATGTGTACACACAAGAAAGAAATCAAAACTTCAAGTACTTCAGATGGTTATTATGTAGTTAACTTATTTTCTTTCGGTACACACGTTTGTTTGGGGGCGCACATGAGGTGTGGAGTCGAGGGATGCTGTAGGTGCCCTCCTCAGTTGATTTCTACCTTGTTTTGTTTTCTTTAAAAGAAAGCTTATGTTTTATTTACTTATTTGCGTATTTAGTATGTGTGTATGTGCCTACATATATCCACATGCAGGTGCATGCCACAGCCTGGGTGTGGAGGTCAGAGGACTACTTGTGGGAGGTTTTGAGGCAGGGTCTCTCACTGTTACCAAACTTCACAGATTTGGCTAGTATGGCTGCCAGCATCCTCCAGGGATCCTGGATGCTGTTCCTGGAACTAGATCACAAGGTCAAGTGTGTTGCAGGACTCAAACCCAGGTCCCTATGCTTATGTGGCTTGCCCCATGGAGTCATCTCCCAGCCGCACGTCTTGCTTGAGCACAGGCCTGCACTGGCTACTCCCAGTGTACTGCCTCTCATCCTTCTTTCTGCTTATAGATAAGACCCGCAGAGCTTAGATTTTTATTACACTATTTCTCCTCCATGTACGTCTGGGAGAAGACGCACACATACTCCATGGTACCCAGGCAGAGGTCAGAGGGCAGCCTGTGGGAGTCAGCCTCTCCTTCTATCATGTGGATTCGGCAGTGAGAACCAAATTCAGGTTATTAGTTTAGAAATCGTCTTGATCCACAGACCCATCTCACTGGTCCTGGGTTTAAACAACTTGTTCATAGCTACCAAAGTATTAAGTGACAGCGATGGAATGACATTGACTTTTCAAATACATTCTCCCTCACTCTCGTCAGTTCTCCTTGTGGGTTCTGACACTTTGCCTTGGCAAGTGAAAAAGAACACATGAGCAACATTAAAAAGTTAAGGTGAACCTAACACAAAGAACCCCTGTGTGCCTGGTGGCCTTACAATTGCTTTCACCTGTCATAGTGATTCCTGAGTCCACACCCAAAACGGCACGGCAGGGAGAACACTACTTACCACCAAAGTGTCAAACCTCTGATGACTGCCCTCACAATTGCCAGGGACAACTTCTTTATTGAAATCCATAAAAGTAAAGCACTGCTACCAACATGGTGCTCTGCACTCCAAGGCCCAGTGGGCCACACTGGCCCCTGCTCAGGGGGAAGCTGCCTCCACTGACCTTAAGTCACTCGTTCCCACAGCCTAGCACAACCGGTCTAACTTCCAACGCTCTGACAAAAGGCACTTAGCTCACTGTTCTGGATTCTGGTCCACCATGCAGGAAGTCACAGCAGGCATGAGACAGCTGACCATATCCCTTTCGACGGGCGAGCAGAGAGAAATGAGTGACGCACCTCGCTTGCTTCTGCTCAGCTCATTTTCTCCCCTCTTACTCAGCCAGAGACCTTTCCAGAGAACAGTGCTGCCCACAGTGGGCTGCATCTTCCCACATCAGTTAATAAATAAGACAATCCCCTGTAGGCCAACCTGTTCCTGACAATCCCTCATTGAGACTGTCTTCTAGGTGACTCTAGATTGCATCAGATTGACAATCAAAGCTGACCATTGCGGCATCTTTAACGGACCTTCTTCAGTCTAGGAGCTGTGGATAAATCTGCTTCCTACCCACCAGGGCTCCACGGGGGCTTACACCAAGTGCCACACTCCAGCCCCAAAGCAGACAACTGAAACTTACAACCACTTTCCTTCCTTTCGAATATTTCACATTAATAAAACGGCAAACCAAGCGAAGCCCCTGGATTTTAAGTGACAAGAGACGCTGAGACAACAGACAGCATTTGTTTGTGTAAGTTTCTCCAGACACAGCCCCAACCTTGTCCCGTCTGTCTTTCCGGTGAGTCTGTACCAAACTGGTAGCTGAACTGGGTATGATGGTGCACTGTAGTCCTGGCCCTTGGGAGGTTGAGGCAGGAGGACTACCACAATTTCAAGGTATTCGAAGGTTACACAGTGAAACTTCATCTCAAAAACGCAACTCTAAAGGTTTTTCTCTCACTTCCCACTTCAGAGCTGATGTACAAAGGAGAAAAGGGAGGGTACAGGCTGTTGCGCTTGAGTTCCTCACGTCTGCTACCGTCAAGTGACCTGCTCTATTCAGTGTCATCACTGTGGGACAACACAAACTCAAGTCCAGAATTACTGTTCTGAAGAGATTCCTGAGGGAACTCACAAAGCCATATGAGCCAGGCAAATTCAGCTTCTAATCTTACAGCAACCCTGTTGTCTGTGTTAAGCACACAGTTGATATTTAAGCTGGGTGACTTGTTATTTAACAAGCGCTAATTTAAACACCAAAATAAGTAGTCAGCTGTAGTAAGGACCCTGTGGATAAAGGCACTTACCACGGAAGCATAAGGACCCCAATTTACAACCCTAGGAGCTACGTTAAAAAAACCCAGATGTATAATTTGAGCATCTTTAATCTTAGCACTGCTACAGAGACCGGCAGTGCAGACATGAGAATCACCAGAAACTCTCGGGCCTGCTGTACACAGCCAAGAAATAACTGAAATACGCCGTCTTAAACAAGGTGAAGGGTGAGGCCTAGCGACCAGGCCTGTCCTCTCATCTGTGGCCGAGTCCTTGAAAATGCAATTGAGTAGACCCTTAGACTCGCTAAGACACAATGAGGTCATAAACGAGAGGCAGAGTGCGCCATACGCTGCTTCTAGAAGACAGAGATTGTGCACCAGGCATAGACGCCTTCCTTATTCTCTTCAGCTCGAGGCCAGCAGCTGCAGTCTCCTGGCTCTAGCCGGAAGCATCTTAACAAAGCTGCCCACCCCACTGAGGAAATGGCTCATGTGTACTGACTCCAGTGACCAGAATGCACCATGCATGGTGGCCTTCCTGAATAAGCTCAAAGCCACTCTGTCTTCCGAGAGCCATCGTGGGGAGGGGGCGGGGCAGTGAGTTGCCTTTGCCATCTACATACAGTTCTTCATTCTTTCGAGCTGTGCCGTTGCTCTGCCACCGGTGTAAGAACGGGACAGCACTTTGCGTTCTGATTGTTCTCCCTTAAAACTGGAACTAAGGACTTGGGACACAGCAGCGGCTCCTGTGTCCTGTGCTGAGTGTGTAAACCAGGCATACATACTTGGCTGCCAGCCTCTGGGGGACGGGTGACTTCTATAGGGGATGTTTGAAGGCTATGCAGTGAGGGGCAGAGGCGCAGGGGCAAGGACTTACCGAGAGGTCAACGACGGTCTGGATGGCCTTGTCTTTTCTCTTTATGAAGTCATCATCCTGCAAGACAGAGCCCAGGAAACTCAACCAACTCTGCTGAGGACAGAAATCAGCTGCACATACAAGTCTCCCTTGTCAAACAGTTGTTCCTCGCTGCTGTGCATAAAGAGGTCCAGTGAGCTTTGTAAAAATTTGTGGATAGGTATGTGTATGTTCATGTATGTGCAGGTCCATACGTGTGTTCGTGCATGTGGAGGCAAGAAAACAACCAAACTTGTTCTTTCTTGGGTGCCGTCAGCTGGAGACAGTCTCTCACTGTCCTGAAGCTAACCAAGTAAGCAAAACTGGCTAGCCTGGGAACCCTAGGGACCTGCCTGTCCCTACCTCCCCGGTGTTGGGATTACAGCCTAGCTTTTAAAATGTCTACTTGGGAATCAAACCCAGTACCTCTGGTTTGCAGGCAGGTGCTTACCAACCGAGCTGTCTCCCAGGTCTCAATTTTCTTATGAATCTCCCCTGGGAAAAAGCTAGAGCCTCTGCAAATAATGCTGACAGGACCTTACCGTTAGTAAGAGAAAGCAAGGCCATGGAGAGAGTAGTGATTGAGACCAACACCCTCCTCATGCCAGTCCTCAAAAGCACTAAACGTAACGTCAACTGTAAGCCTCAGCTCTGCCATCTGCAAACCGGGAGCACCGCCGCCTACATGAAGGAGCACCGGCCAGGATGAAGACGCAAGGCAGCGACGTGCTAGAGTGTCTGAGCGCCTGGTGCTCTCCCTTGTCGCAGTTACTACTGACTGTGCCCACAGGAAACCTGCTGCCGGGCCGTCTCCTAAGACGTCTTCACAAAAATAGAACCGTGGGCCAAAGAGACGGCTCAGTCAGTAAAGTACTTCTCCTACAAGCATAAAGACCTGGATTGGATACACCCCAGAACCCACGTATAAAAGCCAGGCGAGGTGACACATGCTTGGAATCCCAGGGCCGGGGGGTAGAGACAGGAGGATCAGCCAGTCTAGATGAATCTATGAGCTCTAGGTTCAGAGGGAGTTATACCTCAAAAAACAAGAGCGAAAAGCAAAAAGAAAAAAAAAAGTGAATTTCTGAGGGAGGTACTTGATATCAACATATGGTCTACACACACACATGCACACACGCACACACACACACACACACACACGCACACACGCACACACGCACACACACGCACACACGCACACACAGACCCACACCTGACCATGTAGGTGATATGCACAAGCTTTTGCAATTTAGGAAAACTGTAGAGATTTATCCTTAGCAGCCACTTAACGAGCGATTCTAATGAACCACAAGGCTGCTCAGAGGTGCCAAGGGAGGCTGGGGTGCAGGGGGGCCTATGCTCACCGCACCCAGGACTCTCCCCCGCATATTTACACCACCAGAGAACACGAAGGAAGAGCACACACGAGTTTTGCCAGAGATGACGTTTCTGTCGTGGGCAGCAGTTCATACTGAGAGTGATGACCAGACAAAGCACTGCGAATCCGTGCCTGTCGAATGCTCACCCTTAAACAGGACATGGGGCATGTATGCCAACTGCCGCACAGCTCAGGGGACATCGCAGAGGAGAACGCAGAGAGAATGTGAGAGCTGGAGGGTGAGGGGAGGGCTGTGAGTACATGACGTGGCTCTGCACTGGAGCTCACTGTGTCAACTGTGGCTGCACACCCAAGATCAGTCAACGCTCCAGCACGCAGCTCTAACTGAACCAGTCGGGTAACAGTACGGAAGGGGGCATGGGTATGGGAAGGAAATGTGTTAGAGACTGCCCAGGGTGGGCAGGGAGGAGCTGGAAGTAGATGTGACCGAGACGCAGCTCATACATGGATAAAATTTAAGGCTGGAGAGATGGCTCAGTGGCTGAGCTCTTGCTGCGCTCGGACAGGACACGAGTTTCCTTGCTAGCATGCACGTCAGGGGGCTCGCCACCTCCCATCTCGGGCTCCAGGAGCCTCCTTAGGCACTTGCACCCATGTAAACACTCAAACACACACAACGTCTGTTGCATTCAGACAATAGGTAATGAATGAGCAGACGGGAGCGGAGCGGAGCACTGACCTCCGGGAGGCTGTAGGTCTTCTGGAACTGGGAGACGGAGTAGGAGCGGATGTAGTCGCCCATCTCTTCCTTTGTCTCTATAGCTCGCTTCACCAGCCACTGGGGGAGAAAGTGAGGTATGAGAGGGCAGGAATGGACTCCTACTGCAGCGAAGCTGCACGGCCTGGGAAGTCACGTCGGCCTGCCTGACCTGCCCAGGTGGGAAGAAACCATGAGTGCACTGCTCTGTGACAAGAGCGACCATCTGAGATGACAAGACCCAGCGACCTCGGGTGACCAGTCCTAAGTAACTGTGCAGCATTTGAAAGTCTCTGTCAAGAAGGGGAAGTTCCTTGACGTTCTCTTTGTTGTTGCTGAGACAGGTCCCATGTAGCCCAGGCTAACCTCACACTCATTATGTAGTTGAGGGTGATCTTAAGTGCTGGATGACTAGCATGTAACCCTCAGTGACAGTTTGTATGCTTGGCCCAGGGAGTGGCACTATTAGAAGGTTTGGCTCTGTTGGAGTAGGTGTGTCACTATGGGCATGGGCTTTAATACCTTCATCCAGGCTTCCTGGAAGCCAGTCTTCCACTAGCAGCCTTCAGATGAAAATGTTGAACTCTCAGCTCCTCCTGCACCATGCCTGACTGGATGCTGCCATTTTCTTGCCTTGATGATACTGGACTGAACCTCTGAACCCATAAGCCAGCCCCAATTAAATGTCGGCCTTCTAAGAGTTGCCTTGGTCATGGTGTCTGTTCACAGCAGTAAAGCCCTAATAAGATACCATCCCTGGCTCATGCCTTGTTAGGGATGGAACCCTGGGCTTACCTCGTGCTAAATAAGAACTCTCCTAACCGCACCAGCTCTCAGTTCCCTGACATTCTCTCTCCCTCATCCCTCCTCTTTCTTACCCATTTGTATTTTTTGTGTTGGGGCATTTTGCCTGTAAGCATGTTTGTGCACCACATGCATGCACTGTCTAGGGAAGCCAGAATCCCCTGCATCTGGAGCAGGTGGCCGCTGGCTGCTGTTCAGGTGCTGGGAATGGAAATTGGATTCTCTGGAGGAGCAGCCAGTGCTCAACCACTGAGACACTTCTCCAGTCCCTCGATGCTTTTTTGTCTTTAAAGATTTACTATATTTCTACTCATCTGTGGATGGGTGCATGGGGAAGGTGTGCACATAAGTGGAGGAACCTGCAGAAGCCAGTAGAGGTCACTAGACACTCTGGAGCTGGAGTCACCCATGCTTGTGGACTACCTGCTGTGGGTGCTGGAAACTGGACTCTGGTCCTCTGAAAGAACAGTGAACGCTCCTACGAGCTGAGCCATCTCCAGCCCCAGTTCCTAGATAGCAAAGAATTACAACAGGAGCAGAGCAACTCACGTTAGCGCTCTTAGTAAAAGATAGAAGCTCGAGGTGCTTGAACTCACAGAGATCTGCCCGCCTCTGCCTCCCAAGTGCTGAGATTAACACTGGACACCACCACAGCACAGCTTCGGTGCCTAACATTAATGTCAATGGGTTTTGTGTTTGTTTTGTTTCTTTCTGGTTTGTTTGTTGCAAGAACAGAAAGAGGGAGAAAATACCACAGAGAACATTTGATACAATCCCTCTTCTGCAAGATGAAAGAAATCCTCAGGTGGTAGAAGAGTGTGTACCAGGACAGAGCCCCAGTCACTGGGATCACTGGATAGGACATATTTTGAATCCTTATGACATTTAAGGTAGAACTTTATAGAACCTTGCACTGCTCAATGATCTGTAGCTACAAGATAAAGCTGGGAATTACAACCGGGAGGTTTCTATATCAGGTGACTGAACACTTGGGGTTTTTTTATCTAGAAGCAGCTAGCTTCACTCTTCCTAGTTTCCAATCTAAAAACCCCATGCACTTAAAATGCACGTGCTGTTGTTCAGCTTTCCCCTCCAAGATTGAAACAGGGAAGCTTTTTAAACAGGAACTTAAACAAGATCAAAAGAACATCAGGAAGTCCCTGAAACTGACCAGATTCACTAAGCCCCTCCCTGGCAGAGTAAGTAATAAAAGCCAAGAATCCCCCTTAGACAGAAAGAAGCCAACCTGCAAAGAAGATTCTCGGACAACCAAAGAGAAGACTCTGCGACCAGACCAGCAGCCTAGAAGGAGCAGAAACCAGGGAAGCTGCCCGCAAGTACTTTCGATCTGGAAAGAACACTGCGGGCTTTTGAGCTGTTAGCAGGGTGTGCAGTGTCCCGGCTGTCTTTGGGTCATTGCTGCTCCTGTAAGAAAGCTCTCACCTGAACGGATTCCTGTAAGGAACCCTAGTAAAACCCACTGGTTCACTAGGTTGGACTTCAATGATATGTATACTTGGATCTGTTGTGGGCTCCCTGTGTAAGGTGAGCAGGCATGTGTGTTACCTCTTCAGAGAAAACATTGTCATACAACACACCAACAAACACAGATATGTATATCATACAAACACGTGCACTTGTATGTGCACACGCATGCACGCACACACGCACGCACACACACACGCACACACATATATGCACCGTGGATAATGCATGCACTGAGCTGTTCTTCGTTAATTCTTTGTGTTATTCATGAGCCCATCAGAAGGAAGAACCATTTGGTAGTCGACAGTCCCTACTCAGAGAAACTCCCACATCCTCAAAGCAGTATGGGGACAGTGGAGGTTTACCAAGTGCCCAGCAGGTCCAGCTGCCTAGGCACCTAAGTGTGTGAACCACAGCAAGGCCCTCGACAAGGTAGGAATAGGGAAACTCTATAGTTTATTTTTATCAATTAATTGTGTGTCGTGGCTTGCATGTGGAGGTCGGAAAACAACTCTGTGGAGTTCCTTCTCTTCCTCCACCTTTACGTGGGTTCTGGGAATCAAACTTAGGTCATTGGGGCCTCACGGATGCTTTACCTACAGAATCATCTCAAGGGCTCAGATTCTGTTGAGAAGGCAGTCAGCACAAGTAAAAGGCATGGTTAGGAAGCAGTTGCCCCAGATAGCTTGGCTTCATGAAAATACCATGCTGTGCAACACATACGCCTTAGCGTACGCTCCTGTGTGGTGCATATCCTACGAAGGACACTCCTGTTATTAGCGTCTTCCATTTATTTCCACTCTACCACCAGCCCATGCCCGGAGACCTGGGACACTGAAACTTAAACAGGGCAGGAGGAGACAGCACCAGGCAGTGCTGGAGCCTCCTCAGTCCCACCAGGAACCCCGACTCTGGATCACATGGGGTTTGCCCTGGCTCCTTCTGTTGCTGTGACAGAAAACCCCAACAGAAAAGTGACTTAGAGCCAAAGCAAAGGCTATTTCACCTCACAGTCACAGGCTTCAGTCCATCACTGTGAGGAAGGCAAGCCAGGAACTTCAAACACCTCTTCATGTCTCAGACAAGAACAGAGAGAAAGGCGTGCACACATGCCTCATGCTCAGCTAGCTTTCTCTACTCTTAGAGCCCGGGGACCCAAACTAGGACCAGTGTTGCTCACTCTCAGGCTGTGTCTCCCCATCAGGATAATCCCTCACGGATACACACAACCACAAGCCAAGCTGTTCTACACAGTCCAGCGCTACGCCCTTCTACAGGGTTCTACAGTGTGTTAAACGGAGGATGAGACCCAACCATGTAGCCAGGTGTGGTGGCCCACACCCTTAACCCCAGCATCTAGGAGGTAAAGGCAGACAGATCTCTTGAGTTTGAGGCTAGCTTGGTCTACAAAATGAGTTCCACAACAACCAAGGCTTCAGAGAAACCCTGTCTCAAACAATTAAAAAAAAAAAACAAGAACAAAAACAAAAATCCAAAAACTGAAACAAACAAAAAGAAGCCACCATACAGTGCTCATCTCTGTTCACCTTCCTGTGATCACAGTCTCACACACACCCCCACCCACCCGATCCTGACCTCTCATGCCTGTGCCCATCCATCTGCTTCGATGGATCACACCTAGTGTGATGTGGTAGAGAAGGGAAAGAAGGCTGCATCCCCAGGCTCCCAGAGAACCTGTTGTAGAGTTCCCACTGTCATTTCCACTATGACTCTCTAGCCCCTGAGAAGAGTATCTGCCTTCATAGACCCAGATGCAGCATGGACATGAGAAAAGGCAAGTCTTAGCCAACTAGTCTAGTCTACTTGGCAAGTAGTCATGTAAGGGTCAATGTCCTCTGGCTTTCACATGCATGCGCACATGTGCATGCACTCACACGCATGCCTACACACACAGCCACCCCCACACACTTGTATGCCCCCACATGTGTACCTCCACACTCATGTACCCACAAACACATGTGCACTGACAACACACACATATG
The DNA here is from genome assembly GCF_011064425.1 of Rattus rattus. Lineage (NCBI taxonomy): Eukaryota > Metazoa > Chordata > Mammalia > Rodentia > Muridae > Rattus > Rattus rattus. The sequence continues at coordinate 14,037,144 of NC_046163.1, read as the reverse complement.
CACACAGTAACGCACATATGAAAAGGGAAACCAAAGTCATTGATGGGATATGTGAAGGCCAGAGTGAAACTGTGGTGCACAGAGCACGGCTGCCTTTTGGGAACGATGGCAAGAATCCCATCAGCTGTGCTGCACCAAACCCATCCCACACTTCACCCAGGGTCCAGGCTGGGGCTGTGGGAGCCGGCTGTGTTCCAGGAACTCCCAGGTAAGAGGCAAGAATCCATGCAGAAGGCCTCACCTGCACGACAGGGAAGATGTGGATAAAATCCATGCCCTGGATCTGGTGGGGCTCCAGCTGGTGGGGACACTTCATCCTCGGGAGGACTGAGACGATCTTTTCCGACAGAGCTCTGTTCAGGAGAGAACAGGAAGCAGAGTCAGGACACACTGAGGGCTCTAAAGACATCTCTACAGTCTAGGCAGGACTCTGAAGAAGTCCTGGCCTGGTCAGGGTGACAGTGACAGACCTGACCAAGGTCATCCCAGTAGACCGGCATGAGACGCACAGCTCAGCTGCCTGCACGTAAGGTCACAGAAGCATTCTTCTCATCGTGTAGCACACCCATTCCTTTCCTTTTGGTTTTTGCTTTAGTTTTGTTTTTAAGGCAAGGTCTCGTGCAGCCCAGGCTGGCCTCAAACTTGCCTTGTAAACAGGGATGATCCTCCTGCATCCACCTTGGTACTGACTGGTGTTACAGGTGCATGCCATTACGCCACGATCACGTGGTGCTGGGCATCATCTACCCAGAATCCACACTAGTCCCATGGAGACAAATTCTAGGTCCTGGCTCAGTGAGTCTTTATGACCACCGCACTGTTCTTAGTGCCATCTTCATCAGCAGGAAGAGGGCTCCCTCTAGTGGGCCACAGAGCTATGCTTGCAATAGTACCATCTGGGAGCTTAAAATCCAGCCGTGAGACCTCAATAATACACAGTCAACCTTCTTGCCTTTCCAGAAGGTTCTCCCTGGCCACTCCTCACAGTCCACTTAATCATGCAATTTATAAACTCCCGAAGGGGAGGATATAGCAAGTCATTTGGGGGTTTATGAGCCTCTTAAAACTGCCTCCCAGAAAAGATAGCCAAGTCCGGGCAGTTCCAGCAACAAGCAGGAGAAGCTGCCAGCACCAACCCTGATGGTAGCAGCAATGGGGAAGGAAGCACAGGAGGGGAGGGCAGGGGAAGACAGGAAGACGTAGGCAGGAAGATGTCTCACAGACATTCCCAGCCACCCTCTGCTCCGCTCAGGAACTCAGACTTCCCTCAAAGTTGGGAGAACTTTTTCTGAAAAGTCAGAACTTCTTAAAAAAAGCTTTGTCAGCCCAACAGTCTGTGGTCATTTGAGCTGAGAGCCTGAGTTGAGGAACTGCCCCGATCAGGCTGCTGGCTTGTGTGTATGCTTGGGCCACTGGCTTGTTAATTGCTATAGGGGCACCCAGTCCGTGGTGGGTAGCACTGTCTGGGCAGGTCACCCTGGGGTGTATAAGAAACTTAGTTAAGGGTGAATCTGAGAGTGAGTGAGTAGCCTTCTGCCATGGATCCTGCTCCCGTTCCTCCACGAGTTGCTGCTCTAACTTCTTCAAAGACAGACCGGGACCTGTGAGCCAAATAAACTCTTTTCTCCCCTACACTGCTTTCGATCATGGAGTCTGCCACAGCAACATTACAAAATCAAATAAGCAAGGGACACGTGTGGATCACCAAGCAAACTTCCTAGCTTGAGATTTTAGTTGTTAAAGATTACGAATCTGGGGGTTGGGGATTTAGCTCAGTGGTAGAGCGTTTGCCTAGGAAGCGCAAGGCCCTGGGTTCGGTCCCCAGCTCCGAAAAAAAAAAGAACCAAAAAAAAAAAAAGATTACGAATCTGACACTTTAAGGGTATTTTCTTTTTAGACAGGACCTTGCTATACAGCCAAGCATAGTCTCAGAACTATAATCCTCCTGCCTCGGCTTCCTGAAGGCTTAGATTGCAGGTGTGCACCACCACATTCAGCTGACTCTTTTAAAGTTTTAAGTGTTAGATCTACGATTTCCTCCTCCGTAAGGGTTGGTTTGTCCTGGATCTAAATCCCAGCCCTACCACCTCTGAAACTTCTGGCAAATCACCGGCTCTCTGGCCAGACAGATCTAAAACACAATGAGCAACAACAGGGGCAGCAAGATGGCTCAGAAGGTAAAGGCAGTTGTGGCCAAACCTGACAACCTATGTTTAACCGGGACCCACATGACGAAAGAGAAGCAACTTTTACATGTGTCCAACTCTGCATGCAGGCTACGGCACATATGCACACACGCTCGCACACATACAGTGAGAGGGAAAAAAGGAGAAGAATGTTTGTCTCAGGCATTCAAAGACAGGACAAATGATAAAACGCACGCACAGCTAAGAAGACGCTCCCTTTGCCTGCAACCCTCTGCCGTCAGGACCCCCTGCACCATCTCACTAAAACTGTGCGTGCCTCTCAGTGTTCCCCCATACTCTACCCAGCTATAGTTGTTCCCAGTGCCTATGCAACTTCCATATATATTTTTTTCTCCTTCAAGATTCACTTTTTTAATTTTTAATTATGGGTATGCGTGGCCAGGAAAGGGCATTAGAGCACCTGGAGCTGGAGTTATGGGCCGTGCTGGCTCGTTTTATGTCAACTTGACACGAGCTGTAGTCATCTGGGAAGAGGGAACATCAATTGAGGGAACTCAGCCACTAGAATGACCTGTGGGAAAGCCTGAGGTCCACTGTCTTAATTAGATATGGTGAGGGGAAAGCCCACTGTGGGTGGTGCTTCCCAGGGTTGGCAGTTCCGGGCTGTACATGAAAGCAGTCTGAGCAAGCCCTGGAGAGCAAGTCAGTAAGCATCCCCCTCTGGTTCCTGCCTCCAGGCTTGACTTCCTTCTAAGATGGACTATGCTGTGGGAATGTAAATAAAATCAACCCTTTCCTCCCCAAGCTGCTTTTGGTCCTGGCATTTTATCATAGCAGTAGAAAAATAACCACGACACAGACAGCTGTGAACTGCCCCAAGTGTGAGCTGCCCCAGTGTGAGCTGCCCCAGTGTGAGCTGCCCCGAGTGTGAGCTGCCCCGAGTGTGAGCTGCCCGAGTGTGAGCTGCCCGAGTGTGAGCTGCCCCCAGTGTGAGCTGCCCCAGTGTGAGCTGCCCCGAGTGTGAGCTGCCCCAGTGTGAGCTGCCCCAGTGTGAGCTGCCCAAGCTCGTTAGCTGATGGCTGAACTCTGATCCTCTGCAAGAGTTGTGTGTATTCTTAACCATGAAGCTGTCTTCAGCCCCACAGTTTACTTAGTTAGTGTCTGTCGTCTATGCCACACTAACTACAAGCTTTATGAAAGCAGGGCACTTCTCCGTAACGTTCTCATAGTACCTGAATGATGTCCGAGCCATAGCAGTAATGCACACTTGATAAATATTTACTGCAAAGATTAATAAGGACTCTTTTCACCTGATATTTTCCATTTTGTCCTTAAAAAGTACCGTTTACGCTGGCAAGATGGCTCGGTGGGCTAAGAAGCTTGCTGACAGGCCTGACAACCTGAGTTCAAGCCCTGGGACCTAAATGATGGAGGGAGAAATTGACTCCCTCAAGTTATCTTCTGATATATACACACCACACACACTCACAGACACATACACACACACACCATACACTCACAGACACATACACACACACCACACACTCACAGACATATACACACACACATACACTCACAGACACATACACACACACTACACACACCCACAGACACACACACACACCACACACACACCATACACACAGACACACACACACACCATACACACTCACAGATACAGACACCACACACACTCACAGACACACACATACACACACACTCACAGACACACACACCACACACACACCACACATGCAGATATACATACCATTTCTTTTAAGTATCATTAGGTTGAGAAGATTGTATTTCCTTTTGATTTTATCCCTTTCTTAATAATTACTGTAAAAATGATTATACATTAGAATCTATGTATACATTAGAATCTGTATACACACACACACACACACCCACACACACACACACACACACACACACACCATTAAATACAGCTTTATACCGTGAGAAATAAAAAGGAATGTGTAGGGCTGGTGAGATGGCTCAGTGGTTAAGAGCACTGACTGCTCTTTCAGAGGTCCTGAGTTCAAATCCCAGCAACCACATGATGGCTCACAACCGTCTGTAATGAGATCCGATGCCCTCTTCTGGTGTGTCTGAAGACAGCTACAGTGTACTCATATATAATAAATAAATAAACCTTTAAAAAAGGGATGTATATATGAACATGTAAGCACCAACTCCACCAGAAAGCCCTCCTCCCGCTCGTTAGGTTCATCCATGGCAGGCCCCAGGAACTTACATTTTCTGACCGATTGTAGAGTTTTCCTGAAAGAGCAAATCCACATCCACATCAAAGCTGCAAGTGGTGATACACCACGTCATTCCTCCTACTACCTGTAAGAAAGGAGAACGCTGTTTCTCAAGGGCCCCTCGAGGAGGGAGCAGCAGGAGGGAAACTCAATTCCTAAGCAGTTCGTACAGACTCAATAAGCACACAGAATTATAAACAACTGGTGTGTATGCACATGTGTGTGTGTCTGTGTGTGTGTCTGTGTGTGTGTGTGTATGTGTCTGTGTCTGTGTGTGTGTGTGTGTGTGTGTGTCTGTGTGTGTGTGTGTGTGTCTGTGTGTATCTGTGTGTGTCTGTGTGTGTGTGTGTCTGTGTCTGTGTGTGTGTATCTCTGTGTGTGCCTGTGTGTGTGTGTGTCTGTGTGTGTGTGTCTGTGTGTGTGTCTGTGTCTGTGTGTGTGTATCTCTGTGTGTGCCTGTGTGTGTGTGTGTGTCTGTGTGTGTGTGTGTGTGTGTGTGTGCTGTGCATGTGTGTGTGTGCATCTATGTGTATGTGTGTGTGTGTCTATGTGTCTGTCTGTGTGTGTGTGTGTGTGTGTGTGTGTCTATGTGTGTCTGTGTGTCTGTGTGTGTGTGTCTGTGTCTGTCTGTGTGTGTGTCTGTCTGTGTGTGTGTCTGTGTGTGTGTCTGTGTGTGTGTCTGTCTGTGTGTGTGTCTGTGTGTGTGTGTGTCTGTGTGTGTGTGTCTGTGTGTGTGTGTCTGTGTGTATGTGTCTATGTGTATGTGTGTGTGTGTCTGTGTCTGTCTGTGTGTGTGTCTGTGTGTGTGTGTCTGTGTGTGTATGTGCACGTGCGTTTGTGTGTGTCTGTTCATGGAGGCAAGAGGTCAAATCTGGTATCCTCAGACTGTACACCCTGTTTGTTGAGACAGGGTCTCTCGCTTGCTGATTTGAACAGGCTGGCTGGCCAGAGGCGCCCTTGGATTTTCCTGTCTTCATGTCCCCAGTGCTGAGATGACAAGTGCCCACCACAACACCCAGATTTCTATATGGATTCTCGGGAATGAGCCTAAGTCGTCATTCATATAGAACTTTACTGACAGCTCTCTCCTCAGCCCTGCCATATAATGTGTCTATGTCGTCCCTGTGTCATCAGCTGGCACAGTGATAAATCCTTCTGCAGTGTGGCAATGTCCATCCCTATGCTGTCTGTTACGGAAGCTACGGGCCCTGCCTCACTGAACACTCAAAGTACCACCAGTGTGCGGGAGAAGCAGACTCTGGAATCATGAAGTGTTACAGCATTTTAGCAGAACTGTTGGATCTGGCAGGAACCTGGAGCGATGGCACCCAGGCTTTGAAGCAGCCTTTTGTCAGTGACTGTTATCTGAGATCGGATGGGGCTGTTCCCTTGACGGTTTCTCAGGAGCCTTTGCATGTCCTACTCCGGAGACGGGCCTGGCCAACCAGGAAGTCTCCACGGCTGAGAGCTGCCTAGGTGCTGGGTCTTTCACAATAGCCCATGGGTCAGATAAGACATTTTGGTACGAGGAACTGATTTGCTAAAGGTGCCTTTTGTGTAATAATAAAAAGAGCTTCAGGGAGGCTGTCTGCTGTCCCACAGAGGTTGTCCCCCTTACTGTTGAGAAGCCTGAATTCATCCTGCAGTGGCTCTCGTTTCTCTGATCAACTTGCCCTGCACAACCCACCAACACCTACAGAAACAGTCTTATCACTCATTGATCTTCTTCCTAGGTAAGGGTCAGATATTATGTGCTTGGATTTCTTTTTTATATGAAAGGTGTGTGTGTGTGTGTGTGTGTGTGTGTGTGTGTGTGTGTGTGTGTGCACGCATGGGCACACATTTGCCTGTTCATGGGCATATGGAGGCCAGAGAGACACACCGATGTCCCCTATTGTTCTATGCCTTGGTTTTTGAGCGAGGGTCTCTCGCTGACCCTGGAGCACACCATGACCAGGGAGCCCGAGGGATCCCCCACCTCCTTAGTGCTGCGATTATCACTGCCCCTGGTTTTTTCTATGGAGATTAAGCTGAGATCTTCATGCTTGTGCCACCCCACTGAGTCATCAGCTGAGAGGTGCACTTCTCTCTCTCTTCTTTTTTAAAGATTTATCTAATGTATATGAGTGTTCTCTCTGTACACCTACGTGCCAGAAGAGGACATCAGGTCCCATTATAGATGGTTGTGAGCTACCGTGTGGTTGCTGGGGACTGAAGTCAGGACCTCTGGAAGAGCAGACAGCTGAACCATCCTCTAGCCCCAGCCATTCCTTCACCCAGTTTTTGACATATGCCAGATCGGGAGAGATCATGTCTTTTACCAACCAGTCATGTGGGCAGCGAGGCTGACATTTTCTGGTCCCTATTTAATAGCTGAGTTGTACAATAAAATACCCATTTCCAGGTTGCTAGCACAGACCCCCTCTAAGTAGAAGTTCAATGGAAGAGGTCTGGACATGCTTCTTATAAAACATCCCTTCCTCATTGTGTCACATACAAGGAGGAAGGTGGTACCCTGGAGCCTGCAGCATTATTTCCAAAGTTTTCCTGGCCTTCCTTACCATTGGTTTCAGATGCCTGAGGGGTGCAGTCTACTGGGCACCATATAATTTAGGCCCTGCCTGTTGGTTGGCTTGTCGCTCTTCTCGACAGTGGAGCTCTTTGAGTGAAGGGCTACTGCTTATCTCCGTGCCCTCAACACCTAATACTAGGTCCTGTGCATGATAACTGTTCACAGCTCTGCTAAATTAAAAGATGCCACCCCAGGGCTGGAGAGACGGCTCAGTGGTTAAAAGTGCATGCTGCTCCTGCAGAGAACGTGAGTTTGGTCCCCACTCTAACTCCAGCTACAGGAGGTCCAATGCCCATTTGAACACACCAACACGCATGTACACATACTTAAAAATAAAACTTTAAAACAAAAGTTAAAAAGACATAAAATATTCCATCCTATGGTGAAGCTCCACCCCACCCACCCAAAAACAGGCAGCTGCCACCTACAGGGTACCTGCCATTGTTTCTACGCATGCATTTCAGGATGACTATGAACTCAGATTATCTCCTCCATATACTTCATAACTCCTTCCCAAAGGATATGTTCCTTAAGAGAGAAACAATTTCTCATATGTGCATGTATACGTGTGAGCGTTCATGTGTGTGTATGTGTGCGTACATCCACATGCATCCACATAGAGGCCACAGGTCTGGAGTGGGTGTCATTCCTCAGGAGGCTTCCCTCCATCTCTCTAGTTGAGAAGGGGCTCACTGTGCTGGTGTCCTGGGGCTCATCGGTTTGGCCAGGCTGGCCAGGGAGACCCAGGCATCTGCCTGGCTTCACTTCCCCAGTACTGGAATCACAAGCATGGCACATTCTGGGTTTTGCTTTCTCTTTCTTTCTTTCTTTCCTTTAAACATGGGTTCTGGGGATCCAAGTTAGGTCCCCATGTTCTCTCAGAAAGCACTCCACTGACTGACTGAGGAGTCTCCCCGGCCTGCACAAACACTCCTTTGCTTTTTTACGCTTCCTAAAATATTGTGCACAGTAAAGGAACCCGATTGCACCTACTGACTTATAATTCTCTTTGAACAGGAAATCCGAGTGCATCCCTGAGGAATCTGGATTGGGAGGAATAGAATCATGGGGAAAGAGGAAGTAAAAACACAGTCACTCCATCCTCCGCTACCTTGGTTAACGGTGCAGTCCTTCAGAGAAATGGCGTAGTAGCTAGCGAGGCTTTTTCTTACCTTGTCGAAAGGAGACAAGCCTTTAATTCTTGCTCTGAAATAGCCAGCCGCAACCAAGAGCTCCAGGATTTCAGTCAGTTTGACATTCTGTTCTTCGTCTTCTCTCGTTTCCACCTGGAGCAAAAGGGTTGTGTGTAACTGGTAAAGGCCATCTCGACCGAACAGAAAAGAAATATATCCTTCCGGTAGCATCGCCAAGAGTCCGATGACCATATGAGCATGAGGACCAGAGAACCCATATAAATGCTGGGCAGGCATGGTGCCCACCTGTGAGTCCAGCACTTGGAAAGCAAGGACCACAGGCTAGCTATGGATAGACAGACTAGACCAACTAGCAAATTCAGGATTCAACTGAGAGGCCTTGGCTCAATGACCAAGGTAGAGAATGACTGAGGAAGACACCTGATGTCAACCTCAGGCCTCCACATGCAATCACATACATGTGTACTCACATGCATGTGAACACCCCCACACACATGCATAGGCATATATAGACACCAAACATGCAAACACACAAACACACAGGTAAATAAAATAGGAACCCTTCAGCCATCATGTATCTGTTATAAAGATAACAATCTCCCACCTCAATCCACCGTATACGACATTCCTACAGGCTATCATGCCAGAATTTAGAACCAACAGAACCAATGAAATAAGCATGACACTGAATGGGGATGTTTGATTCCAAATTCACGTTACACATCAACATGCTTACACAGAATGGAAAGGGCCATGAGCTGATATGCAGAAAACAAACAAACAAACAAACAAAACGTCCTTTCCTGAAACCATAAAACCCCTCCACACTGATTAATACATCCAGTTACTAAACTCAGAATACTGGAGGCCAGAGAGATGGTTCAGTGGTGCAGGGAACACACTGTTCTTCTAGAAGACCCAGGTTCAGTTCCCCACACCAGGCAGCTCATCGCCACCTTAACTCAACCCCACAGTATCTGACATGCTCGTCTGGTCTTCATAGGTATCCAGATTCACTCGCACATGCAGACATATATGAAGTACAGGTAAATAAATTCATAACCAGAACACTGATGAACACGGATCACCCTGAGCTCTTAAATGAGGCCAAATAAACAAACTCCCATGCGTCCTGCACAGTCGCTCACAGAAGCTAGAAGCTGAAAGCTATGGTTTTCTCTCATGTACACATAAAGGGGTTTAAAATCCGGACTGCATTAGTTAACTGGATTGCTGAGAGCCAGGTGACAGTAATTCTGTCCTTTTAAGACAGAGTCTCACGTGCCCAGGGTTGGCCTCCATTGCTGTGCGTGGACTATGACCTTGCATTTCTGAATCTCTTGCCACCCGGGTGCCAAGATTAGAGGCACCCCACCCCTCACTGTTCACTGTGCTGGGGACAGACCCACAGTTCAAGCACGTATGCAAGCACTCTCCCCTAAACCCTCATTATTTGGATCTTGTAAATTTTATACCTGTGCTAGTTTCTAACCTTTATATCTTCTATTAAATGTATATCTGTGTGCACACTAATATAATACAGTTCTTGCCTTGCTTTTCCTTTTCTGAGATGGGGTCTCACTATGTATGCCCAACCCCTCCTCCCCCTACCCAGAACTCACTATGTAGACCAAGCTAGAAAAGAGCAACAAATCAGACCCAGCCTCCTGGCAGCCTCTGAGGAGTCAAGCATACTCACGGAAGTGGTGTGTTTACTACTGTTAGAAAGACTTCCACTAGTTTGAAGGAGTTAGGGTAGAACTGGGAGTCTAGACAGAAGACGTCCATAGCAGACGGCCAAGAAAAGCCTTAACCAGCACTTGCCTCACCTACATGAGGATCTGAGTTCAATCTCCAGAACCCATGTAAACATGCCAGACATGGTGCTATGCGCTTGTAATCCCAGGGACAGAAAGATCCCTGGGACTCACTGGCCATGCAACTTAGCCTATTTGAGAAGTGCCAGGCCAATAAGAATGCCTCAAAAGAGGTTTTCAGTGTTCGTGAGGGTGACATGGGAGGCCCTATTCTGACCTCCACACATTCACATATGCACTTCGACAACACACACACACACACACACACACACACAGAGAGAGAGAGAGAGAGAGAGAGAGAGAGAGAGAGAGAGAGAGATTTGTACATGGCAAAGAAAACCTACACAATTACAGCCCAGACCCCATGAAACTTTACCTAAAGCAGGGCCACATCAGCCCTTCCTCTGCTATATTGTCTCCTGGACACTGAACACTGTGACTCGGTAATGAGTAGGTTGAAGATGTAACAGAAGGATGTGTGAGGGGCACAGGGAGGCAAGATCGGTGCAGCTGAATATGAACGAGCACTAGGCACAGTGTCGAAGAAATGGGCACACCTCTGCCAAAGCCTGCCTCCTCGCCCTAGAAGGGGAGCCAGGTGCCCTGAGGTGTTCCCTACTTCTCTCTGGAAACTGGGACTCTTCACCAAGCTCAGAGCTTTGAGTAAGGCAACTAGAAGAACAACTGGAAGTCCCCCAGCCAAGCTCTAAGGGTGACCTACCGTTAGAAGGTGGTTGAGCTTGTCTTCCCAGCCAGCGTGGTGGAAGTCCTGTCTTGTCCGTAAGAGCGAATGAGTACAGGCTGAGAATTTGACTAATGCATTCCTGGAAAGGTTTTCCCTCCTTAAGCAATGTTCCTGTCCCAGCACGGGGCACCACAGGAGAGGGTGTCCTCAACTCTTGTCATCACCCCGATGTGCGCAGAGCTCCCAAACTTCCTTCATCCTCCCCGGCCCGTGGGACTGGGGGGAGGGGCAGGAGGCTACAAGCCGGGTAGGTGGCGTTCCACCCCGACAAAAGGGAATGAGAGGCTGGCCGCCTGGACCCCGCAGGAGAAGTGCGTCCCAAGGTCAACGACCTCTGCACAGCAGGAGCCAGGACAGTCCCACCGCTCGTCTCGTGACTGCTGAGACTCCTGAGCGCAGCAGCCTTGGCCTGGGGGAGCCAGTCTCGCAATGTGAGGGGTCTCCAGACAGCCCGAGATAGGAATTCCCTAGGACCTCATGATGTATGAGGCTGCGTCTGGGCAGATCTCTGGATGTTCCCTCTGTCCCCAAAGGACCCAGGAACCCTTAAGTTTGCACCCAGCAACACGATGCACCCTGGCACGCCGGGGGACCAGCCAGCTGCCCCTCCAGGAGACCTAGAGCCCGCCTAGGGGCAGACACACCTGAGCAACCGCAGACACTGTGCCCCGCCACTCCAGCCTGGTCCCTGCCCACCGCCCCGGGATCGGCCCTCTCTCCCCAGCAACCCCAGGGTGTCAGGGACAGAGGTCCTCACCTCCGGGAGCCCCTGGCCCTCCGGCCCCTTGGGTAACCCCATGATCCGGATGCGCTGATGTGGAACCGAAGGGAGCCGGCCCTATAACCGGACTGTGATCCGGGTGGGGTGCAAAGCGGAAACTTCCTTCACAGGAGCTGACACTACCACAGCCGGTCGGAGAACCGTGGCCCCGCGGAGCATGCGCACTAGGGCAGAAGTAAGGAGCCACTGCGCCTGCGCCTGCGCCAGGGCAGCCAGCACTGCTGGGCGGGGCTGGATCCTGAGTAACCGATCCTCCCCTCAAGGGCGGTACTGAGTTGAAGATTCCTCCTAAACTACTTTTTATTTCTTTTTTAAATGTTTCTCTTTCTTCTTCTGTTTTTCTTCTTTTACTTTTTCTTTCCTTTCGTTTCTTTTTTAAGTTTTTGTTTCTTAAAATATTTTCTTATTGTTCTTTCTTTTTCTTGAGACTGTCTTAGCCAGCCTGGCTTAGTACTTGCTGTATAGCTAAGGATGACTTTGTACTTCTGATCTTCCTGCTTCCCCATCCCAGGTCCTAAGATTATAGGCATGTGCCACCGTGACCAGTTCCCTTTTCTTTCCCGTTTACAAAGTAGCATAAGTTCCCTTATGGCATTTTCATACATACTTAGTTTTACTTGAACCCCCACCTACTTTTCTCTACCATTTCCTTGCCCTGCCCCTTCCTTCTTATATCCTTCTACCTCTAGTATTTCTCCTTTCAACCCTTATATCACTAGTGATCTTTAACGAGCCCCATTCCTTTCCCTTAAGACTTTTTTTTTTTGTCCTGTCAAGAACCACTTTCTAGTTTCTTAGCCTTCAAGGACCTTCTTAAAAGCTATTTCCCTGCGTCATGAGGATGTCTTGCATTCCGGCTCCCTTCCTTTCATTTCCTGGGTATCAGATGCTGTGAGTTTGATTCTCTCCAAGCCTAGCTTTGGAAGCTCCCAGCTCCTGAGTCAGCAGTCCCCACTTGGTTACGTTTTGTGCAGCTAAGACCCAGTTCCAGCTATATTTAACACACTCTTGTTCCGGCTATCAATATATGTACCTGGGGACAGAGAACCCAGAGAGAGATTATTACATCTGTTCCCTCCTAGTCTCTGTGTCTTATTTCCAGGAGAATTTTGTTTGGGAAATTTATCCCCACCCCATCTCATCCTGATGCTCTAAATCTTTTTGGGAGACATGTTTTGCAGAATGCAGAGTCCCGTGATCACGTAATATTAGCTGCTGTGCCACTTATGTAATGTGCCCCTTGTCTGTCCCAAAGGATGGTGGCTATACACAAGGGTGGTCTTTTCCCACCAGCCCAGCACTGGCTCCATAACGGTGTATCAGCTTACTTTCATTTTGTAAGAAATGGAGGCAGGAGTGACGTGAAGTCTTTTGCCTTAGAGGAGATCTTTACGGAAGCAGGGGATAGAAGACCGTGAAAGCACACGCTTCTCGCCATCAAAGGGTTTGCCTTTGTTTCCTTTCCTCCTCTTAATGTTGCTAATAACTTCAATTATTACTTTAGATTTATTTATTTTATTTTAGGTGTTTGAATGTTGTGCCTGTATATATGCCTGCACACCGTGTGCATGCCTCCCACTCACAGAAGTTCAAGGGTATAAGAGCCCCTGGAACCTGAATTTCAGATAGTTATGAGGTACCCCATGGCCGCTGGGACTCAAACCCATGTCCTCTGCAAGAGCAAGAAGAGCTCTTAATCACCAAGCCATCTTTCCAGTTCCTACGAAGCTACTCTTGGTTGTCAACCTGACTACCTCTGTGTCTTAGTTTATGTTTCATTGCTGTGATGAGACACCGTGACCACAGCAACTCTTTTTTTTTTTTTTTGCAGTCAACACACATTTATTGGGCATCGACTCTGTTCCAAACCCTAGTTTGCAGCAGGGGCCTCAGAGGCAAGGTGCCCACAGACCCTGCCCTGTGGTGCTCACAGCCTGGCAGGGCAGCTGGTCACATGAGCAGACATTCACAATACAGTGTGGTCAGTGTGTTAGAGGTAGGAGCACAGAGGAGAGACCTTGGCCTGGCCTTGGGTAGCAAGGAGGGCTTCCTGGGGGACGTGTCACTTGAAGAGATTAGGGAGTGAGCAGGAGTTAGGGAGTCTCTTTTGAGGGTGTGGCCAGTGCAGAAGTTCAGAGGTTAGGGAGAGATGAGGATGGTGGCGGTGGTAGCTGGGGGTCAGGCAGGGCCCACCAGAAAGAGCTGAAAAGCCAGCGGATGACAGGAAGCACCGAGGGTGTGAATCAGGCGAGGGGACAGGGCCTGCCAGGAGCCATCATGGAAGGTGGCAGAAGGGTCAGGGGTGCCAGTGGGTGGCCATGGGCAGCAATGGGGGCCAATGAGGCCCTGGTCCAAGGAGTCTGACCCTACCCAGGGCTCAGCAGTGTGGGGGTGGGGGTGCAGGCTGCTAGCCCCGGGGCCTCAGGGTGCACAGCACAGGGTCCAGTGGCTTGAGCGTACGTAGCCTGCTCTTGCAGCCCAAAGCGCTGCCCAGGTACCAGCCGGAATTCGAGCCTCTGAAGCAGCTTGGCCATAACGACTTTCACCTCCATCTGAGCAAACTGCTGCCCGATGCAGGACCAGTGGCCCAGGGAGAAGGGGAAGTAGGTAAACCGCGGCCTGAAGGAGAGAGGCCCTTCAGGGTCAGCACAAAGAGCAGGGTCCCACCACTGTCCCCTCCCCCACATGACCAGCTTAGGCCCAGGAGCAGAGCCATCCTCAGGAAACTGCTGAGCTCTGCCCCTCGGACACCTGTGTCCCACAGCCACTCTTAAAAAGGACACATTTAATTGGGGGCTGGCTTACAGTTTCAGATAGGTCTAGTCCACTATCGTCAAGGCAAGGAGCATGGAGACAGGCAGGCGGACTTGGTCCCAGAGGAGCCTAGAGTTCTACATCTTGATTCGTAGACAGCAGGAGACTGTGCCACACTGGGTGTAGCTGGAGCATAGGAGACCTCAAAGCCTGCCTCTACCACATCACACTTCCTCCAACAAGGCCACACCTCCTAACAGTGCCACTCCATATGGTCGAGCATTCAAACGAATAACTCTATGCGGCCCATTCCTATTCAAACCACTACCATCTGAAGTGAACTACAATCGAGAAATGGAGAGCACACCTGTGAGAGATTTTCTGCTTAGTCTGAAGTGGGTGAATCCACTTCTAGTCCAGACCTTTAAGGCAGGAAGACACAGCCTTTGACCTGAGTCTTGAGGAAGGAAGACAAGTCTTTAATATAGGCCACACCTTCTGCTGGAAGGTGTAAGAACACAGACACAAGAAGGAAGGTTTCTGCTCTTTGCCTGATTGTCCTCTCAACGTGCTAATACATCCATTCCTTCGCTGACATTAGAGCCTACTCTGGAACAACAGCATATACTGAAGGCCAGCCGAGACATCCAGCCTTGTGGAACTGAGCAATTTCTGGATTCTTGAACTTTCTGTTCACAATCAGCTATCGTTGGATTAGCTGAACTTTAGCCCGTAAGTCATTCCAATAAATCCAATGAATCCACACAGAGAGATTCATTCTATAAATTCTATTACTCTAGGGAACCCTGACTGATACAGATCCTATTCCTGAAGTGTTAAAAAGCTGATACAAAGTAAATGTTTGTCCTTAGAAAACTTCAAACTTTGTACTTTGGGGGTTTATCCAAACAGATCAGTGGCTTCTCTAGACACAGAGAACACACATGGAAGGAAGAGCCTTATAAACTTCATGCCCTGACAAAAGACAGAGCCCAGTCTGTAACGTGATTGTTTTGCAAGCGTGAAGATCTGAGGTTGATCCTCATAATCCAGTGGGAAATTCCAGGAGTGGTTGTTATGTGCTTGTAGTTCCCTGCCAGGGAAGACCCTTGGGGCTTTCTAACCAACCATTCTGGCCTCAGCAGTGGGCTCCAGGAAAAGGTGAACCCAAAACAAGAGGAAGCTACCTGAATCCCGATAACAGGAGAAATCTGAATATGAAAAAAAAAAAAAGTGCTGAGAAGAGACCCTTCCCCTGGTTTGGAGCTCTTGCTCTCAAACAATAAAACTCATTTCTAAAGTGCCCATTCATAACTCTCTCGAAAGATCTTATTTTTATAGCCCCCAAACTGTCCTTCACTGACTTGGTGTATACTGATAATTGTACCCATTGGCTTCAGGACAGGTGAGCATGGTTGTAAAGTAGCCTATGTCAAAGGTGTCAAGAACAGGATGCAGGGAGCTGATGACATGGGTCCCCTGTTGTAAACGCCATCACAATGTTCTAGATCAAAAATAAAATGTGTTAAGTATCTCTGTGTGGGTTTGAGTACATGAGTGTATTTGCCCTTGGAGTCCAGAAGTAGTTATCAAATACCTTGGAACTAGACTTAGAGCTTGTGCACTGCCAACTACTGGGAGCCATCTTTCTAGGTACCCTTTCCAATGGTTTAAATAAACAGGAGTCAGTAACTTTAGTACTCAGCTCTCTCTGTACAGTGTTTCCTGCCTTGAGTTCCTGCCCTGACTTCTCTTCATGATGGGCAATAAGTTGTAAAATGAAATAAGCCCTTTCCTCCCCAACTTGATTTTGGTTATGGTGTTTATCACAGAAAACTGGGGCCGTGTGTGTGTGTGGGGGGGGTGTCTGTGTGGGGTGTGGGGTGTGGGGTGTGTGCACCCCATATGAGTGGATGTGTGTGTATCTGTGTGGCTGTGTGTGTACTCTATGTGTGTGGATGTATGTACATAAAGGTCAGAAGAGGGGTTCCAAGCAATTATGAGCCTCCTAACATGAGTTCTGCAAACAGAATGAGTCATCTGGGAGAATTGCAAGTGCTCTTAAATACTAAGCCATCTCTCCAGGCCTCCTCCTCCTCCTCCTCCTCCTCCTCCTCCTCCTCCTCCTCCTCCTCTTCCTCCTTCCCCTCTTCCTCCCCTTCCCCTCCTCTTCTTTCTCTTCCTCCTATTTTTCTAAACTTGGGTTCTGGGGATCAAACTCAGTTCTCCTGCTTGCAAGGCAAGCACTTTACCACTGAGCTATCATTGCTATCTCTTCTTCCTGAAAGTTCTTAACTGTATGCTGTTCTTAAGTGGTAAAGCTTTTACCCTTGTGCCACATTGCATTCTATATTTAGCATGATTTGCTTTTTTTTTCCTATTAGGGATTGACTGTAGAGCATTGCACAAGCCAGACAAGCACTCTACCACTATACTATCTCTCAACTTTCTTTTCACTTTTTACTTGGAGATAAGACCAGACCTCACTAACTTGCCCAGGATAGTGTTGAACTCACTCTGTAACTCAAGTTGGCCCTGAACTTGCAATCCTCCTGCACTGGACTTCCAAGGAGCTAGGATTAGAGTCCTGTGCTACATTGTGTGACATTTTTTTTAATGTAAGTGAGTACATTGTAGCTGTCTTCAGTCACACCAGAAGACGGCACCAGATCCCATTACAGATGGTTGTGAGCCACCATGTGGTTGCTGGGAATTGAACTCACAACCTCTAGAAGAGCAGTCAGTGCTCTTAACCACTGAGCCATCTCTGCAGCCCATATGTGACATTTCTACAATGAAGAGGTAGAGACATGACAGGGCGTGACAAGATGAATTAAACCAGTGGTTCTCAACCTTCCTAATGCTGCAGCTCTTTAATACAGTTCCTCGTGTTGTGATGATCCTAACCATAAAGTTATTTCATTGCTACTTCATAACTAATTCTGCTCCCGTTATGATCATAATGTAAATATCTAATATTCAGGATACTTGATATGCACCCCAAAGGGGTCATGACCCACAGGTTAAGTAACTCTGGACTGAAGATAAAATAACCCAACACCCTACACACACACACACACACACACACACACACACACACACACACACACACACACACCGATGAGTTCCTCTAGCACATTCTCTAAACGAAGAATAGTTTATTAAGAAATTCCAATAATTTTCACAACCCTACCCTATTAGCTTCATTTAAAATGAAGGACCCAGCTGCATAGCAGTGAATAAACATGTTGGGGAATATCTGCTGTGTTCTTTGTCTCCTAATGAAACCACTTCAACGTTCTTTGTCTCCTGGAGAAACTGATACTTAACATTTTATCATCATTTCCTATGATGGCAGAGCAAGTGGATTTGTGTGTGCACCTGTGTGTGCCTGAAAGTTTGTGTAAGTGCAGGTGCAAGTGTATTCGAAGGTGCATGTGCATGCATAAGTGTGTAACTACATATGAAGGTCAGGAGTCAACCTCAGGTCTTACTCCTTAAGAGCCAACCCCTTGATTCTCAAGACAGGGTATCTCATGGCCATAGGATTGGCTGGTCAATGAACATCAGGGATCCACACCTGTCTCCAGCCCCCAACAGCTGATATTGTAAATGCATGCATATATATATATATATATATATATATATATATATATATATATATATTTTTATGTGGGTGATGGGGGTTGACCTGGGTTCTTGTGCTTGTGCGACAAGTAAGCACGTTGCCAAGTGTGAGTTACCTCCCCAGTCTACAAATGGAGTTTCAAGTCTTCTCAGGTGATTCCAGGGAATGGCGAATTTGACAAGGATTTGTGCCAGAAGTTGTTCTTGGTGCTAGAGTTATTACAGCCAACAAACTAGACAAGATAATTGCTGAGGGAAATTAAGCATGTAAATTAATAAGATGTCTTGTAGAAATAAATGCTATTAAGGGCCAAAAAAAAAAACCCTGCTGTAATGGATTGGGGAACAGTCTAAGGGCAAAGTCAGGAAGAAGCCAAGATGTAAGTCTCTCGTGCTATTTCATGGAGATGTAAAGCCCAAGAAGGCATCATAAAGAAGCCCCAGAGAAAGCATCTCAGAGAAGGGGCACTTGATGTGTACAGCATAGACTTCCCTGGTCCCTGCAAACCCCACTCAGAGCTCATTCCTTGCTTGTTTCTAGGAACAAGCTGACCAACAAGGACTTCAGCAGCAGGGCCTGGAGAGTAATGATCATTGATGTAGCCCCAAGGTGAGGTATCTGCAGTGTGAGTCCTGAGTCCTGGAGAATGGGGATCCGAGTTGTGAGGTTTGAGGGTAGGATTTCAACAGCAGTTTGTCAAATATGCAAGAACTTCAAACACATCTTTGGGTATGATACTTTGTGTGTGTGTTACACACACACACACACATCTATATATAACGTGCATGTACATTATATACATGTTTTATATATACAGCTATATGTATACATATATATAACTATATATACATATATACATGTTTTACATAACCATTTTATTTTTGTATATATATAATACTTTTAGTGTGTGTATGTGTGTGTGATATATAAACATTGGAGTTTTATATATATATACTTATAACATATACATGTATATTATACACATGTTTTATATGTTCATGTTTTACATATAGTTATATATATACATGTACATGTATATATATGATACTTTCAGTGTGCATGTGTGTGTGGTATATATATCACTAACAGTTTAATATATATATATATGTGTATATACATATGATAATGTTAGTGTGCATGTGCGTGTGTGTGTGTGTGTATGTGTTATATGTCAGTATGTATGCGGGTGTATGCACATGTGTGGAGCAGAACAGGTCAATGCAGGCTGTCTTCTTTGCTTGCTCTCTGTCTTACTTTTGCTTTTGGGAAAGGGTTCCTCACTGGACATGAAGCTCACTGATTTGTCTAGCCGGCAGCCCAGTGAGCTGCAGGGATCCACCTTACTTGCCCCCACAGCTTTGGGATCGTCTTATACCCTTGTACCCAGGACTTTGGGGGTGCAGTGATCTGGACTCAGCACACGTAGACTCAGCAAACACTTCACTGGCATAAACATCTCCTGGGTACCGGTTGGGTTGCATTTCTTTACGACATGTGTATGTAGCAATGCTGAACTAAGGGAATAAAATCAGAATTCGTGTAAACTCCTCTAATAATGGACTGGTTAAAAGCAGTATTTTCATTGGTGGAGCATCCTGTTGTCGGTGAAACTGAGTACGTAGGAATGAAAGAAGAAGGTGAGATGGGAGTTATATCAATATTAACAATGTCTGCCTGTCCAAGAAGGAAAACACATTTAAACACTTAAAAGACAAACTAGTAGGGGGATATTCATTGCATGTGGCAAGACTTATAAACAAGGAAGGAAAATTGAACAAACACAGAAGCATGAAGCTTGACTAGAGAATTCCTCGAGGAAATTGTCAGTAAACAGATACAAAAATTTCAGCATCGGTTTAGAAAGTCAAAATGAAGTAGCTCTGCCTCCTGCATGAAAGAAACACTGCTTAATACTGCTGAACCAGTGCAGGCTCTGGTAGTCATCACGGGATCACTGAATTGTCTGAACAGTTCTGGAGAGTGAATTGGCAAACTCCTCTGCTCACCAAGTGAAGATGCTAGGCCCAGGGAGTGACATTATGAGGAGGTGTGGCCTTGTTGGAGGAAGTGTTACACTGTGGGCATGGACTTAAGACCCTTCTCTTAGCTGCCTTTAACCAGGATGTAGAACTCTCAGCTCCTCCTGCACTGTGCCTGCCTGGATGCTGCCATGCTCTTGCCTTGATGATAATGGACTGAACCTCTGGACTTGTAAGCCAGCCCCAATTAAATGTTCCCTTTATAAGAGTTGCCTTAGTCATGGTGTCACACCAAGTATCCCTTCAGTGGCTATCACGAGCTCACCAGAACTCAAGGAGCAGTTCAAATTTTCACAGGGTTCTAAGTTACTGTGTTAAAACTCTGAATGAAGCCACTTAGAGGAGGAAAGGACTTTGGTGTATAGTCCATTGCTGAGGGAAGTCAGAGCAAGAACTCAAGCCAGAAACTAGAGGCAGGGACTATGGAAGAATGCTTCGTGTTGCCTTGCTCTCTGTCCCATTCATAGGCTCACACTCGAGTTTTCTTACATAGCTCAGGATGACCTGCCTAGCAATAATACTACCCACAGTGGGCTAGCACCTCCTGCCCCAACTAACGAACCAGACAGTGCCCCAGAGACATGCACACAGGCCAGTGTGATTGAGGCAACTCTTCAATTAAGATTCCTTCTTTGTAGATGACTCTAGGTGTGTTAGGTTGACAGTTAAAAACTAACCAGGATACTCAGTGACTTCATCTTTTGGGACTGCTATGACAAAATGCCAGAGGTGGTTTATAAAGCACAAAAATCCATTGCTGGGGGTTGCAGAGATGGTTCCGTGGTCAAGACAGCTTGAAAGGTACTCGGGTTAGGTTCTGAGCACCTATGTCAGTCAGCTCACAACACACACACACAATTTTTAAAAATTGATCGCAGGAAATTCTGGAAACTGAGAAGTCTGAGACCAAGACACTGGCAGAGTCAGCATTTTTCTCACAGATGGTGTCTTCTCATTGTCATTTACATGGCAGAGGGGCTAAGAGACATCTTCAGTGTCATTTATGAGGATAGATTCCTAATTGTTGCCCAAAGGTCATGCCTCCTAATAATACAAGCCTCAGGGACCCACCTGTCTCCATGTCCTGAGCACCGTGATTACAAATACAAGTCAGTGCACCCACCACGTACATGTGGGTGCTGAAGCCTGAACTCTGGTCCTCACACTTGTATGTCAAGCACTTTGGCAACTTCACAGCTTGTAAGCGGATTTTTACTTTATTTTTTTTTTTAAGACAGGCTAACATTCCAACCTACAGATTCTAGGGTGATAAGAACACTAACTTCACATTGCCAACATTTCATACCCAGCTGTTATAGACCTCAAACTTCTGACCTTAACATTAGGTCATACGACAATTGTTAAACAGAAAAAAATTGCGAGCAGAAATGAAAACTTATAAACCCGGCCTAAGTATTAGAAACCACTGTACATTTCTTCACTGTGCACGTGTGTACTACCAACCACAGGAACTCACTCAGGCAGCCATTGTTCTGTCAGCTTGGGCTTCAATTGAACAATGGTCGGAAGAGAATTGAGAAGACTTCAGTATTTGTCATTAGCATTGAAGTCAGGACATTGCAAAGAGTCGCTCTCACAGCATAAGGGCCAGCAAGACTACGCAGTGGGTAAAGGCACTCACTGTGGTGGTTTGATCAGGTTTGGCCTCCATAGATTCATGTGTTTGAATGTGTGGAGCATAGAGAATGGCACTGTTCGGAGGTGTGGTCTTGTTGCCATGGGTGTGGGATTGTTAGAGGAAGTGTGTCACTGTGAAGGGCAGGCTTTGACGTCTCCTATGCTCATCTCCACCCAATGTGGAATCCAATCAAAATATAGAACTCTTGGCTCCTCCAGCACCATGTCTGCCTGCATACTGCCATGCTTCCCACTATGAAGATAATGGACTGAACCTCTGAAAGCCATTCACTGTTAAGAGTTGCTATGGTCATGGTGTCTCTTCACATCAATGAAACCCAAACTAAAACACTCACTGTCCAGTCTTCTTGCTGCCAAGCCTTAGGACATGAGTTCAATCCCTAGGCTCATGTCCCTGCAGAAGAAAACCGATTCTCGCAACTTGACCAGTGGCTTCCCCATGCTCAACATGGAACAGGTTCACACATACATACAAAATAAATAAAAATGCAATATAATGTAATAAAAAATTACCATCAAGTAACCTAATACAGAATTGTCCCCTCAAATGTCATAAGCACCCAGACCTTCCCCTGGATGAACACTGGATATGGAAGGGAATATCACAGAGTTGTAGAGTGATCACTCAGCAAATAACCTTGTGGGAAATGGCATAGTCACATGCCAAAATAAGAGTCACTGTGGTGGGTTGGAAGGCGGGAGGAAAAGGAGAGGGAGACATGGTTTTAAGTTGTAGTCAGTGACGTTTCTCTGAGGACTCAATGTTTAAGACCTGAAGACTTAGGCCAGGAAGATGGCTCGCTAGGTAAAGGTCTTTCCACCAAACCTGACAGACTGAGTTCCTTTTCCAGGACCCACACAGTAGAAGAGAATCATGCTGTTTGTTCCATGACTGCCACATACACACACTTACCATAGCATGAGCACAAACACACTCATACACTAAATAAATGTAAAGTTTCAAAAGAGACCTGAGAGCTAATGAGGGTTACACACAGTGGGGGAAGCACTTTTACCTGGGGACAGTGGATGGACAGGATGGGAAGAGCTTATAAAGGGGAGACAAGGAGGGGCCACAAGGACTGGGGAGCCAAAGGAAGGGAGCTTGGGTTCTACTGAGGCACTGAGAGAGTCACCAGGGTCCATTTTGGCTCAGTGGCTAAAGGAAAGCATTTGCTACCAAGCATGATGAGCCTAACTTCCAGGACCCCCATGGTGGTAGGAAAGAATTCTCCTGCAAGTGGTCCCCTGACCTCGACAGGCATGCCTATAAAATAAATAAAATGTAAAGACTCGAAGATTAGAAAGATTAAGTCTCTTCGTCAGGGTCTCTGTTGCTGTGAAGGGACACCAGGACAGGCAGATGTGGTGCTGAAGAAGGAGCTGAGAGTTCTACATCTGGGTCGGTAGGCAGCAGCAGGAGAGAGAGCCACTGGGCCTGGCTTGGGCATTTGAAACCCCAAAGCCCACTCCCAGTGACAATACTTCCTCCTACCTGATCACACCCCTCAACGCCACCTCCTAAGCATTCAAATATGAGTCTATGGGGGCCATTCTTATTCAACCACTACATTCCACTCCCCGACACACACCCCCGTGGCTTATACCTATATCATAATGCAGAAATGCATTCAGTTCAATTTCAAACGTCCCCATTAGTTTATAAGTCTCAATTTGATTAAAAGTTCAAAGTTCAATGACTCTTCTCAGACTCGTGGCAATATCTTAACAGTATCCCCTATAAAATAAAAATAAAAAAGCAGAGGACATACTTCCAACATACAATGACACATGCATTATCATTCCAAAATGGAGAAAAGGGAGCATAATGAAGAAATACTGGACCAAGGCAAGATGGAAAACCAGCTGGACAAACTCCAAACTCTGCATCTCCATGTCCGATGTCAAAGTGATCTTCAGATCGCTAATCTTTGGTGACTGCAGCACAGTTCTTTCTCTTGGGATGGTTCCACTTCCTGTCATGAGCTATCCTGAGCTATCCCATGATTCTCACATCTCCGACATCTTGGGATCTCCAAGGCAAGTCATGTATCACTTTCACAGCATCATGCAACAGCCTCTCTGGGCATCCATGCAAGGACAAACCTGCCATGCTCCTGACCTCAGCAACTTTCCTAGTCATGGAGGGAGATTCCATAACCTCTTTCTTCTCTCCTTAACTCTAAAACCAGAGCCATGCAGCCAGAGCTGCCAAGTTCTGCTGCTTGCTGAGTCTGGAACATGCCTCGTTTGTTCAATTACATCTTCACTAGCTTTCTGCTTTTGATGGCAGCAGGAAGGGAGAGCCACTGGGTTTGGCTTGGGCATTTGAAACCAGTGTCATACTTTCTCTAACAAGGCCACACCCCCTCCAACAGCCATACAAACATTCAATTATGAGTCTACTGGAGCCATTCTTCATCAAACAACTGCAGTCTTCCTTTATTAAACTCCAGAGAATAAGAGAGAGGAAAATCGAAAACATAGACGCGGGCCTCAGAGCCTGGGATAGTTAATCTTAATGATCAACCTGTCAGGATTTAGAATCACCTAGGTGACACACCTCGGAACACGTCTGGAAAGGTGTTTCCAAAAAGGTTGGACTGAGGAGGAAAGACTCCCATTGACTACAGGTTACACATTCCACATTATCTGGACTGGAGTCCTGGACTGAATCAGAAAGGAGTGGAGGACTAGCATTCACCCCTCGTCTCTACTTCCTGACTGCAGATGCCAGGAGACCAACTGCCCGACACTCCTGCTGCTGTTATTTTTCTTTTTTTTTCTGTCAAAGGAATAAGAAAAATGTAACTAATATAAAGCCTCAATACTTACAGATCTCTCTCAAACACAATGCTCATCCTCATATGAATTTGTCAGCTTTTCAAGGAAGGACAAGAGTCTTCCCAGAAGACTGGAGCAGGAAGGATGGAGAAGCAGCAAAAGGTGGCCTCGTTAGCATCATGTGTCTGTCAGAGTGGCCACCAGGTGGCAGATGGATAGTCAGTTCCCTCAGGGAAGTCCTACAGAGTCAAAAGACAGCTAGCTACAACTTCTTCAGTTTCATGTAAGTGGAATTTCTCCAATATTTAAATGAAAATTCATAGCTATCCTAGCATTGATTTCATATCCCAAATATCACTAGGACAGATTGGTCTTGTCTTGAGATTGAAAACCTTGTTATGAAACTAACCATAAAAAACAAACAAAACAACAACAACAACAACAAAACCAAACTGATAATAAAATAAAACAAAAATAAAATAAGCAAAAAGCTAGGCAGCTGTGTGGACTTGTCCTTTAAAATAAAATTTAATGTCGTTTGCATCTAGAATGTTCCCGTACTGGCCCGCACGGTAAAGATCTGATCCCCACAGTTACGCTATCACAGAGTGGTATGAGCTGTTAGGAAGTGGTGTCTAGTTCTATATATGGTGGCGCGTGCCTTTGACCCCAGCACTGCAGAGGCAGAGGCAGAGGCAGAGGCAGAGGCAGAGGCAGAGGCAGAGGCAGAGGCAGAGGCAGAGGCAGAGGCAGAGGCAGAGGCAGAGGCAGAGGCAGAGGCAGAGGCAGAGGCAGAGGCAGAGGCAGAGGCAGAGGCAGAGGCAGATGGATCTCTATGAGTTCTGGGCCATCCTGGTCTATGTAAAGAGTTCCAAGCCAGGCAAGGCTACATGATAAGACCTTGTCTTAAAAACAAGGCAACCAAAGAGGGTCCTAGATGGGAGGTTTTAGGTCATTGGAGGTGTTGCCCTGAAGGATCATGGGACACTGGTCTCTATGTCTTTTGTGTTTTGACTATGAGATAAATGTCATCCTCCATCATGCTCCTGCCATGGTGTGCTGCTTTACCACAGGCCCAGAAGCCGTGGGGTTAACCTACATGCACTGGAACCCTTAAAGCTCTTAGGTAACTGGTGCAGATTAGTTGCAAGAATGCTGGCCCAGCAAACAAGGAGCCCTGTATGCCATTTCCAGCACTGAGTGAACCTAGGTGTCCTGGTGTATGCGTGTACTGCTATCACTCAGGGAATAGAGGAAGGAGGAGCAGAAGCTCAAGGTCATCCTTAGCTACATAATGAATTTGAGGCCAGCCTGGATACATGGGGCCCCAATTCAAAACAAAAGAATAAAGGGAGGGAGGAAGGGAAGGAGGATGAAAGAGAGAGGTAGGGAAGGAAAGAGGAAGATAAAAAGGAATATGAAGGGGAGGGGAGGGGAAAACAATACAGGTAAGCGTAGGAGGTAGTTTAGTTTTGGATCCCTGTGCTAGATTGATACAAGTTAATGCCAGCTAAGTCATTTTGGAAGAGGGAAGCTCAACTAGAAAATACCCCCACCAGATTGGCCTGTGGTGAAGACCGTGGTGCGTTTTCATGGCTGATGATTGGTATGGACCGGTCCATCTATCACGTACGGTGCCACCCCTGGGCCCATAGTCCTGGATGATATAAAAGAAAGCAGGCTGAGCAAACCTCAAGAAACAAGCCAGTAAGAAGCACTCCTTTTATGTAATAAATCATCTCTGGGGAGGGCACAAAACTTCCCCAGTCTCCTCCCCAGGCTTGAAAAAAAAAAAAAACATCCCTCGGAAACGGACTATGTTGCGGAATTGTGAGTAAAATTCCACCCAAAGTCCTTTATGGTCATTGTGTTTTATCATAGCGATAGAAACACTAACAAGATCACCCCATTTGATTTGGAATTATGCATACCCCCTTTTGTCATATTGTATTTGGCAGCCTGGTTCTGTCACCTGCACACACACACACACACACACACACACACACACACACACACACACACACCTTTCTCTCTAAGCAACACCCCCAACAAACCCCCTCAGCTCCCCACCTTCATTGGGCTACATGCACTCCCATTTTTGAACAGTGGCATATCCCAGACTCCATGTAACAATCAAATACAGACGGTTTCTATTCAAACATTCCAAATATATCTGGGTGTGGGGAAGAACCAAGGCAGCCTACACTGGTTTTGGGTTTATGCTCAGTAAGGAAAGCTATGCCTCCTAGTAGTCTTTTAGGGAGAACCCCCTATTAATTGTCTCATGCCTGTGCATAATCTTGTGAGTATGATTAAAATCAGATAAGTTATGGGAAGAGAGGTATGTGCACTAGAGAAGTAATTATATGACCCAATCTATCAATAAAATATCTATCAATAAAAAAGAGAAAACCAGTCAAACTAAGACCCATAGTAATCAACTCCACCTCTTGATTCTCACAAAAGGAAGTCCTGGATAATTGGGGACCCTTGAGTATGTTCACTCCAGGATGTGGCCCACTATCAGTCTGGACAGTGTATCCCTCTTTAATATGTACTGCTGCTTAGCTCAAGATGAAATTATCTTGCTTCTTTTGTAAATCTGTATGAGCTGATTTTCGGTGCAGGAAAGCAAGAACCTAGAAACACCTGGTCCAGCCTCTACTATAAGAGGAGAGAAGAGAGGAAGAGCAGGGGAGAGGAGGGGGGGGGAAGGGAAGAGAAGGGAAGGGAAGGGACGGGAGAGGAGAAGAAGAGTTTGACATACTTTCTAGCATCTGATTGTCACTTTCTCCTTGTCTAGCTTACGCTGATCTTGAATTCCCCCCATGTCTATGGAGGTTTACAGTCTATTCTTGTTCCTTCCCACACTCTGTTTTTCTCTAAATCGCTAACTGATTTTTCCTATAGCCCACTTCAGTTATGCTCAGGTAGAGTAAAGATTAGAGCCAAAGAGAAACGCTGCAGTATTCTTTTTCTTTTAGTAGAAGATAGAAGCATTTTTCTTTTCATTTTTTCCCCTTTTTATTTACATCTCAAATGATAACCCATTTCCCGGTTACCTCCCCCCCATCCTACAATCTCTCTCTCCTCCCTTCCCTTTGCCTCTGTGAGGGTGCTCCCCTACGCACCCACCCTCTTCTGCCCAGTATTGGTACATCTGTGTAGCAGGCTTTTCAGCAACCAGCGCGTTCTGATACCTAATACCCATGATGCTCCAGTCATCCCCCAACTTCCACCCCGCCCCAGGTGCTTGGGTTGCAAAGTCAATCTGTTAAACCAGAACACTTAGGCGGGGTTCTCGAAGGGCCAATCCGACTGTGGGGGTTTCTCAGTTCTTTGAGAACTGGGGCTCTCTGACCAGCTCGAAGTTGGCAGTTGAGACCATTCCCACTTTCTGTCCTTTCCTGGTCCTACACAATCATCGCCAGGGGCTCTAAGGTGATTGAATGTATGAGGAATAAAGACCCGCACTTCATACTAAGAAGCCTCAAGACAGGAATAGCTAAAGTGAGAGAGTGTATTCTAAGACCTCGAAGCACCGGGCAGGTGCGCTTATTGAGTGTGGAGAATGGTTCAGCCCCAGGGCAGCCCCTTTCTCCCCTATCCTTTGTGACTGAGTAATGAGGACAATCTTACACAGCGTCTGGGACTTATCTTTCCCTTCGCCGCTTATACTTGTCTTTTTTTTTCTCCCCAACAAAATCCGTGTTCGAGTTCATCTCTGTCTGTATTTTACGTTCTATTTGTTTTAAAGCTATCAAATGCATGACCTTGTCACGTCTTCAGGTTGTTAATCAAGTTTGACCGTTAGTAATTTTCTACTGTAAATTTTTTGGGGGATGGGGCTTGGCAGTCTGGGCGGGTTGGGAATTAGCTAGACTCTAGTAGTGGTTTCTGCTTATCTGTGTTTGGACCTAATCTGGCTTAGGGTACTTTTGAAAACGAGCCACAGATATTATTTCCTATAGAATGACCCAATATTTCTGCTCCAACTGAACCCTAACTCCCCAGGACAGAAGTCTCGTTCTCCCTGGAACATCTTGTCCCCACACTGCCCAGAGTCACCTCAAAGCAGGTGCTAGGGACTCAGATGTTGATCTCTGCCTTTGCTAGATATCTCAGTGTCTTGAGTGGTGATGGGAAGCCCAGGCTTGGGTGGAAGAAACGTCCACTTTAAGGTTCACTCTCCCATATGTAACTCCTGGATATTTCAATGGGTCTATTATCCATCTCTCCTACTGAATTTAAAAGTCGGCAGATGGCTCAGTCAGTAAAGTGGTACTCAGGCAAGCAGAATGGACCTGAGTTTGGATGCCAGTATCCATGTAGAAAGCCTGGTATGGTGGGACATATCTGTAATCTTACCCCTGGGGAGGCAGAGGCAGGGGAATTATTAGGATGTCCTCGCTGTCCAGTCTAGCCCCATCAGTGAACTCCAAGTTCAGTGAGAGATCCCATCTCAGAAAAAGTAAGGCAGAAATTTCTGGCTTCCACACACAGGTATACCATGTACATACATATGCACCCATGTGTACACATGCCTGGACACACATATTCATACACAAGAACACATACATATGATTTCAGCAATCATTTATTAATTTCTGACCCCCTTTTAAGCCTTTTACCTGACGATATATCTATAATTAGAATGTCTATAATTAGATAATTAAGGTATAATAGACTTTTAAATGAAAAAGGCATCCTGATTCACTCTGAGTCTCTAGGCTTTTAACTATCTGATTTCTTTTTCTTAATATGTGGGCTAAAGAAGGGCTATAGGCTAAAACTGAAGGTCTTATTTTGCTATGAATGCATAGTAGATTTCTAGTACCTTCATTTGGGATGTAGGGCTATGGTTTTCTAGATGTTGAACCTCAACCCAAATTCCAAGCTTATTAAAACTTCATTTGAGCCCTGTGTGGTGACACATGCCTGTCATTCCAGAGGCTGGAAGACAGGGCCAATTCAGGGCTGGTGAGACGCTGTCTCAAAACAGAAAAGAAAAGAAAACCTGACTTAAAAAAGCTTATTTATTACATATAATTACATAATTATAGATAGCCATCAAATTATAGATATATTACTAATTAAATAATTTAAAAGGGGCTCAGAAATTAATGAAATGCTATCTGATAGTCTTTAATTAAATGGAAGAGTTAGAAAATAAGGCCATGGGAGTAGGTGTTCAGGAGGTCAGACATCCTTACAGAAGACAGCAGGGAGGTTTAAAAAAATAATAACTGTGCCGGCTGGAAAGATGCTTGGATGCCATGTATATGGACCGAAGACTTATCCCCTTCAAAGTCTGCCATTATGACATTTAGAAAGATGCCGAGATTCTGGGGGCAAAGGATGGGTGATAGAGGAGAACTATGCTTGACACATAATACATACTTGTACAAAGACAAAAAGGAGCCAATATTTTTGCAGAAAAAAATAAAAGTTCACGTGACAAAGCAATAATGGTAATCAGGAGGAATGATCTCTCAAAGAAATGCATGAATGTGAGACTATGGAAAAACAGATTTAAGTAGATCAGGAGAGATATGATAGTGCAGGATAGTTAATGTCCTTTTTGGGACCCACAGACAGACAGACAGACAGACAGACAGAAAGAAAGTTTAGAGAAAAGTTATTTTAAATCAAAGACTTTAGTTAACCAATGAATAAAGGGAAAGCATATTTAAGTATATGGAGTATGGTTATGGTTGCTGGTTGATGTGCCATGACCTTTCTTCCTAGTCTTACTTGTAGCAGAATTTGTTGAGTAAAAATGTCTATGAGTTCTATATTTCCCAGTTATCCATGCTGATCAGTAGACACAGGAGCAACTTCTAAGCCACTGAATGTAAATGTATGATTTCTAGGATAAAATCCTCCGAAGGTTCAGTGTGGAAACATTTTGCTACTGTTATTCTTCCTGGTCACAAATCTCAAGTTAAAAAAGGTCTCCCCATTTCTTCACAAGTTCTTGTAGGTTTGTATACATTACCGTAGGTTCTACTTTGCTTTCATATCGCTGTGATAAAGACCAGGACCAGAAGCAACTTGGGGAAGAAAAGGATCATTTGGCTTGCATATCCTAACCACAGTCCATCACCGAGGGGATCCAAGCAGGAAGTCAAGCAGGACAGAAACCTGGAGGTAGGAGCTGAAGCATAGGCTGTGGAGAAACACGCCTTGCTCAGCTTGCTTCAGTATACGCCTCAGGCTCACCTGCCCAGTAGTGAGCTGGGTCCTCCCACATCAATCACTGATAAAAGCAATACCACACAGACCTGTCTGCAGCCAATCTGATGGAGGCATTTCAACTCAGATAATTTTAGCTTGTGTCAACTTGACAAAAACTAACCAAGACTCCCAGAACTCCATGCTTTCTAATTGTATCTCTTTAACTACACTTGGAAACCATTCCTGCATGAGAACAGTGTATTCATGCCTCCTTGGGTCAAAGCACAAACTTAACGTGCCTTTTTAAGTTGTTTGATATTATTATTGTTTAAATTGTTCATGTCTTTGGCACTGGTGGTCGTGTTGGTGTTGGTGGTGTTGATGTTGGTGGTGGTGGTGGTGATGGTGATGGTGGTGGTGGTGATGGTGGTGGTGGCAGTCATGTACATTCATGTTCATGCCATAATACCCATGTGGAAGTCAAGGAACAAATTTCATCAATTGCTCTCTTCTTTCACACTGTGTTCCAGACGTAGAACTCAGACCATCCATCTTGAGTAGCAAGCACTTTTACTAGCAGAGCCATGTCCCTGACCCACTGAGATGGGATTTTATGTACCCCATGCTGACCTTGAACTTAATCTTCTACCTTCTACTCCCAAGTGTTGAGATTACAAGTGTCTTACTTTCAATTACTATGATAAAACACCAACGCCAAGGAAACTTACAGAAGAAAGTGTTTAATTTGGCTTCTGATCCTAGAGTGGGGAGCAAAAGAATAGTGGAGAAAGCACATCTTGATCCACAACCACAAAGGGGGGGATGGAAGGCAGAGAGAGAGAGAGAGAGAGAGAGAGAGAGAGAGAGAGAGAGAGAAGAGAGAGAGAAAATGAATCTGGGATTGACATGAGTCTTTTGAAACCTTGAAGCCTGCCCTAATGACACACCTCCTCCAGCAAGTCCACACCTCTTAATTCTTCCCAAACAGTTCCACCAGCTGAGGATCCAGTAAATGAGTTTCAGGGGAACGATGTTATTCAAAACATCACAACAGGTATACATACCCACTCTAGTTTTATCTGCTACTAGAGATGGAACCCAGGATCTTGTGCTTGCTAAGCAGTAACTCTACCAACTAAGTGAGCTACGTTCCAAACCTTCAGTGTGTTTTATTGGTATCTTATACCCAGTAGAGTAGGTTTTGCATCATAGGTTTTAATACATGAACCAAAGGAGAAGCAAATTATCGATCACCTTCTAAGACACCCGCACTTTGTTTTAGGACACTTGAACGTGATCCATTGTGTGTTTGCGTCACAATTCTTGCTCCCAACATCATGACTTTAACACCCATGACATCCTGCCAGCCTCTGGTGTTAGCACACACTGACATATCTTGAGGGCTTAATGCAGCGATTTCAGGTTCTGTTCCCTTTTCCATGTGTTTTCTTCTCCCACGATTTTCTATTGTTTTAATTGCCTCTCACCAGGATGTTTACAATACTATTCCATAGTTTCCTCTCCTCAGAACACTCTGCTTGAGATTTATCATCTGAACAGCAGAGCTCCTTGACTTATAGACTGTATGTTTTGAGGAACAGGGGACTGTCCAGGTAGTCAGATGTCTCTGCTAATTGGTTAAAGTTTTGGAAGTTTTTGTGCTTCCTACATATTCGTGTACTGTTCAGTTTGTTCTCAGATCTCTGACATGGTTGAAGACTAGTTATAGTCTCGTAATCAAACTTAAGTTATTTTAGCACTATGGAAGATGATCTAGAATTGAAAGGCTGGTTTTCAGATGGTAGTGCAAGTTAAAATCAAAACAGAATTCAAGCATAGAATTTTAAACTCTTCATGCTAGGATAGATGTTAGAGTAATGTGCCTAAATTGACAAAATTGATGGACTAGACTTTATTAATGTATATCATACCTTGTAGTTTATATAACTTCTATAAGTATGTATATCTGAGAGCAAAGGCCCTTTTGATGGACGAAAAGGATGAGATATTGTGTATTGGTTCTAATGCTATTTGTGTTAAATCAGCTCCCAAAATCACAGGAAATGCACTTCTTTGCTGAGGGTCCCTGTCCCTAGTTGGCTCTGAAATTGACCATAATGACCAGAGTTGCCTATGGTCATTAGTTGGGCAGGGAGGGAGAGGCTGGACTTTTAGGATTCCTAGGCAAGAAAGAAATGCAGGAGAGAGAGAGAGAGAGAGAGAGAGAGAGAGAGAGAGAGAGAGAGAGAGAGAGAGAGAGAGACAGTACTGCCATGCTATGGAAACAAGAAGATCAGGTATGAGAGCTGCCCAAGATGGAGAAAAAAAAATGTAAGAGCACAGGAAAGTGGCCCCAGGAGAGCAGCCCAACAGAGTCAAGATGATGCAAAGATGAAATATAGATTTAGTAAGAATTAACTCCGGAATATCAGAGGGGAGTGTGAGTTAGGGAGTGGCCCAGCTGATGCACTGTTAAGATATATTAAGAGTAAGGTTGTGTATGTGCGTCTTTCATTCAGGGACAGGAGGTGAGGAGGCATGCTGTCCCAGCCGGGAAGAATAGGGCGGATTTCCCCCTTTACGGCTACAACAAGCTCATTTATTAAAAGTTGTCTTTAGGCTCCAAGTTTCCCACTCACAATCTAGGGAGAGCATGGCTTCCTCTACTAGCCTCTGAAGCTCACCATAGATTGAAATTTTTAAAATTTTATTCTTTGACTCCATCAGTTAAATGCATTAAAGATGACCTCAGAGACACCCAAGTGTACCAGTGGTCACAGTGAGGAATTAAATCACAGGCTTCTTCTTGGATTAATTTGACCAAGAGTGAGCTCGAGTTTGAAATCTGCACTCCTCTCCCGTGACTCCCATGTGTCTGTAGCTTGTTCTGCTGATCTGCAGTCTCTGTGCGTCTGCTCTGTAGGGATGCTGTCTGGTCCTCTGTTCCCTTAGCAAAGGGCTTTGCCCTGTATATACTGAACAGCACAGAACATGTCGTGGAAGAAACTTTACAGGAAATGTTAACGGAGTTTCACAGAGATTGAGTTACTGACTCCAGCCCCCTCCACCTGACCTTGAGCACACAATTCTGAACACAAACTGTACCTGTGTGTGTTTCCAGCATCTGGGCACATATTTGTTGTAGAAGGTTTGCTTCCGACCTGCTGGCTGTTTTCAGCAAACGACCACCACAACACAGTATTGCTCTGAGTAAGGTGCGTAAGCCACTTAACATTAAAGGTGTTCACCAGCTTATCTTGCAAAAGCTGATTACGTGGGAAATCCAAGGCAAGTAAGGTTTGCCATTACATCGTTCTCTTAAAGGCAAGTTAAACTTAAACAGACTGTGATTACACAGTAGGACAGCAGGTTAAGTTTTTTTTTAATTTATTTATTATATATGAGTACACTGTAGCTGTCTTCAGACACACCAGAGGACATCAGATCCCATTACAGATGGTTGTGAGCCACCATGTGGTTGCCGGGATTTGAACCCAGGACCTCTGGAAGAGCAGTCAGTGCTCTTAAACACTGAGCCATTTCCCTAGCCCAAGCAGGTTAAGTTTTTAAGTGAACCTGAGATATAATATTAATTCAGTTGTGAAAGACAGCAAAAGTTCAGGCTCTTTGAATGTAAGAAATATTTTCTTAACATTGTATCACTACATTTGACAATTTCATGCAAGCATATACTATATCTTGAAAAAAAAATCATGCTCCCTTCCTATGTCTTATTCTCTTCCCACTCCCTTGAGAACCCCTTGCCCCAACACACCCTTCTCTTACTTTCATTTCAAAAAATATAATGCACAGTTTGACTAGGGTGTCTGTAATGTGTGTGGGTGTGATCATGGATTTTACCAGAGGACACACCACTGAAGAAAACGCCTCTTCCCCCTCTCTCAACAGC
Organism: Rattus rattus; assembly: GCF_011064425.1. NCBI lineage: Eukaryota > Metazoa > Chordata > Mammalia > Rodentia > Muridae > Rattus > Rattus rattus. Next base: position 14,002,710 of record NC_046163.1, on the reverse strand, counting down.
CACTAACTATTAATAACTCCTCCACTATTAGGGATCCCCACGCGTCTGTCCCCCATGCAGCCACTACAGATTTCTTTCCACTTCTCTAATTCACTTAGACTGCTCCAAGCTCTTTGAAAAAAAAAATATATTCTTCCCTCCTGCCTAGAACACCTACATTCTATTTTATCTCAGCCAACTGATACTGAATCCATTATTCTTGGTCCAGTTCTCATACCACCTTTATCCATAAAGCATTTCTGAATAATCTGAGCAGAATGAAGTCCCAAAGCTACTATGACTACAAAACGTGTATCATTTATATCAACTATAGCCTATATCAAGACGTTAGTATCGCACCCAGCTTCCTGCCCAGGTATGCTTACTGAGAATGCTGTATGTCGGTAGCCCTCACGGATGTGGCACGTAGTGACTGAGCATGTAGCACTAGTTGAACACTATCAGAAGAGAGGCTGGAGATGGCTCAGTGGGTAAGAGCAGCTGCTACATAAGCATGGGGAGCACATTCTCCAGCACCCACATGAAAAGCCAGGCATGGATGGAGGAAGAGGCGATGTATGAACTTCCACATACAGCTGAGAAGCAAGTGACAGCTGATACCTACTAGGTAAGGGACAGTCGGGTTTTAACAGCATGGCCTTTAGGAGGTTGGGGATGCTTCAGTGGATGGCCCCATGCCTGTGTGTGTGAATAACACAGAGTGGATTTAGTGATTATTTAATCATCATCATCATCATCATCATCATCATCATCATCATCATCTAAAATTGGAGAAGTAGATCCTAAGGAAGAAAGAAGTGGAAGGAGAATATGGTCAAAATTTAATGAATAAAATTCTCAAAGGATTTATTAAAGTATTCCATTAAAAATCATTTTTGGGCTGGAGAGATGGCTCAGCTGTTAAGGGGTAGGCTGTCTTGGAGTTTCCTTTGCTGTGCAGAGAAACAATTAACAAGACAACTCTTGTAAAAGACAACACTGGGGCTGGCTTACAGGTTCAGAGGTTCAGTCCATTATCATCAAGGCAGGAAGCATGGTAGGATCTGGACAGGCATGGCTCTGGAGAAGGAGCTGTAAGTTCTTGATCTTGTTCCGAAGACATACAGAAGACTGGTATCCTCGGGCAACTAGGAATAAGCGGTCTTCTGCAATGGCTGGTGCCTGAGGATAGGTGGAGACCTCCAAAGCCCACCCCCACAGTGATATGCTTCCTCCAACAAGGCCATGCCAACTCACAGTACCACTCCCTATGGGCCAAGCATATTCAAACCACCACACAGGCTCACAACCAAAAAAAATCATTCTTGATTCAGTTCAGAGACAGAAAAAAAGTTGTGAAAATTCTGAGCTTGGCCATGGGTTCCTGTTACCCCAGTGTAATGAGGGCTGGAAATAGGAGGACTGCTGAACTTGCTGGATGCAAGTCTGGTTCTAGGGAGAGAGAGAGAGAGAGAGAGAGAGAGAGAGAGAGAGAGAGAGAGAGAGAGAGCGAGCGAGCCTGTCTCAAGCCAAAGAGTGATTAGCAAGGCACTTGATGTCTCCTTCTGACCTCCACATATGTGTAAACATATTACACACATACACACATGTGCTCACACACATACATGCACACACACATGCACACATACATGCATGCACATCTAGCAAAGAAAAGAAACACTGTTAGATGAACAGAATTGAGATTCAAGCAGCTATCCCTAGCCACAGTTAAGGAGAAGGCAGAGGAATGCACAGCTATTCCCCTAGGAAAACAGGCTCATAATTATTTTTAAAGTTTTCCATTTTATCAAAGAGCCATAGAAACTGCTCCTTTTCAAAACCCTGCCAAAGCATTATTTTCCTAATTAATTGTTACAGAGAGAAAACTATTGCATAAATCAATTTCCAACTTAGTTTGATGGCAATCGCTAATGAAATAGATTGAAGATCTGGAGCCTTAAGGAGAGGGTTTTCAGATGAATAATATATTTTATTTGTCAGCAGTCCTTGAGCTCAATTTATGCTGAAATTAACTGAAAGTGGATTGCAAATAATTGTCAGTTCGTTGTCAGTCCGCTTTCCCAAGACCCTGAATAGATTAGGATGACGAAAGGTAATTTCGGGGTTTTTTGCCTTCATAATTGCTTCTGGGTAATACCAGAGCCTTTGAAAGAGGGTGCAAAGCTGTGCATGTTGAAGTTTGCAAGGAAAATGCAAAGCTTGGGCTGAAAAACCAAAAAATTCTCCAGACCCAGAAGAGGTCATAGTCTTACAGTTCATCGTTGTTTTCCTCAAAGTGTCTACAAGAGTGATAGTAAATAATATGCTTTCAGACTTCACGTACAGAAAAGCTTTACACACCAATGGTGATAAGTAGACTAATTACCTGCTAGTGATTTCTCTATACGTATACATGGCCACACATGTGTACACCCATGTGAAAGCCAGAGGACAGCCTCAGGTGCTGCTCTTACCACACCAGCCTTGTCTTCTTTGGACGGCTTTGCTTGTTTGCTTTGTCTTTCAGACTGGATCTTTCATTGACCTAGAACTCACATAGAGGAGAGCCTGGCTACCCAGTGAACTCTGGAGACCCACATGCCTCTGCCTTCCCAGTGTCAGGATTGACCGGTGTGGGCCACCACCCCTCAGCAGTTTCCTTTTGCATGGCCTATTCCGGACCTGTGCTGGCAAGGCAAACACTTTTCTGACCAAGCCATTTATCCCTCTAGCCAAAGGTAGAGATCTGAGGTGAAGGGAAGTCTACAAAGGGTTAAGAAAATAGAGAAGCAGGTTTTAAAGTTTTTTTTTCTTTTTATCTTCAAATCACTTCAAGGAAGAGTCACTGGAAGCCATGAGAGGTGAGGGGTCAAGAGTCACATAGTTTTCTGTTGCAAGGCATTTCAGGGAAGTGGGTATGCAAAGGGTGTGGCAAACAGTGTGACCCCCATGTGAGAAATAATTTGCAACACCTCCACATTTATTTGGGTGCAGAAGCATTTTGTAAGGTGAACTGTCTTAGCAAGTCAAGGTGTTTCTCACTTGACACACACTTGACAGCCAGCAGGTGTTTGCTGTGAGTGATTTCTGGTATTGTGGCAAGTAGTGACCTCCATTTTAATTCAATTTTAGGAAAAATATGGATAAATAAGATTATACTGATCTTGTTTTGTTTTTTACTGTTTTTTTTTTTTTAGCTAAGTGTTCTTCCTCTTGTCACTATTATCTGTGCACTTTTTTTTTTAGCCCCAACACATCCTCGCGTCTCTTCGTGTGGCCTTGTGATGGTTGAGTTTCACTGTTAACGAAAATGTGAACTGGCTCCTGAGGGTGAACGTACAAATGTGAGAGTGGACTCGAACCCCAAAACATGATAACGAACATTTTCAAATGGGATTTGTACAATAACTCTGCATTTCTGGTTGAAAATGGAGGAAGATGGCAAGCCTCCACTTTACATGGAGTGAGCTTGGTGTCTCAGTTGGATCAGCCCTGGACAGTCGGCCATTGATGGCTGGGCTCTCTTCTTCCAGTTATGCCCTTGAACAGAAGGGAGGACTCTTCCTGGTTATATCTGACACTTGGTTCCTAGCCAGGCCTGGCTGCAAATGGTTGTCACCACAGCTATGTAGGCCTTTCTGTGTTACAGGGAAAGAGCAAAGTTGGCCTAAGAGACTTAGCTAGAGCAGTACCTCAAAATAAGTGAAAAAGAGGGCTGGGCAGAAAGACGAACGTTGCACGTTCTCTCTCACCTGAGGCTCTAAATCCTGTGATGTGACTACACATAGCCTGGAGTACCTACCGAGGCCAGGAAAGTAAAATGGGACCCTTGCCAGGATAAGAGATTTGGGAAGCAATGGAAAAGATGATAGCAAAGCCCACATGATTTAGTCAGGGGAATGGGAGAGGAGAGGCTCTTTAGGGAAGGGGAGGGAGAGAAATACAGAAGAAGGTGGATGGAGGGGAAAGGGGAACAGCAGGGTACAGGTGACCCGATGGGGTATTGGGGAAAGGGACTCTTTTGGGATGATACATGCAGAAGAAAGAATATAAAGTTACAACAAGAATATCTGGAAGAAAAGCTACAAGGAGCCATACCATTAACTGTTTATCTTAAAAAGTCCACTATACATATAATTCTGTGTATAAATATACACATAATTTTGATGAACATTTCTCATCTGTACTGACAACCCTCCCTCCAAGAACCAAAGACCACTCAATAACAACCCCAATATCAGACACAAGAAGCCCTCTTTTGAGTCGTTGGCCAGAGCTGTCCAAGAGATTCCCAAAACATACGGCCAATTGTACATGACCTTACTTATCCCACAAGGAGGTGGAAGGTGAATCCCCATTGGTGAAGACACAGCACGCTTCAGAAAAAGGGCCCAGTGACTTGTGAGATGGAATGTACCTGAACGTCCTTCCCTCAAGGACGAGCTCTCATGTTACCAGAAGGCACCATGCAAACGTTTAAAGGAACAAGGCAGCGAATAGTTCTCAGCTGTGACATCTACGAACCACATCAATGGCCAGCACCATGATAACACTAAGAGTGGAGTAGTGGTATGCAGTACTCGGTGGTAACCAATGGCTCTCTGATTGGACTGAAGACCCTCTGAAAGAGAGGGAACTGGGCCTAGCATGGAAACTTAGCTCACTGCTCAGTGCTAGTAAAGTCATGAGGAGAATAGAGGAGAAGCTACAACCACTAATTTACTAAGCTGGCATGATTCCTAACATGAATTTATAAACACTTGTCCTTATACCCACAGCTAAGTGTACCCTTCACCCAGTATCAAGGAAAACTTCATTTTGCAACAGAGACCGCTATAGAAGGTACTAGTCAATCAAAATGCAGAGTTGTGATCCCCAGGCCCAAAGGATACATCTTCAAAACACTCCCACACCTGAGGCTCAGGGGACATTTCGGAAGAGGGGGTGAGAAGACTGTAAAAGCCAGAGGATCAAGGGGTGTATTGTGAGACTGAGTCTCTTAGTGACGTCAGAAGCTACACCCATAAAGTCTCACCATCATGACTGTTCAATCATGGCTGAACAATGATGACACTAATGCACATGCCAAAGTGGATGGGGGGAAAGCCCATGATGCATCAGCCTACACAGAGAACTATAGGCAACTGAGGAAAGCTGGGAGTGGGAGAGGCTGTCTCCCACAGGGCAAAGCACACCAACTGGTTGCCCATTGCCAAATGGTCAGCCCTGAAAATATACATACAAATAGCATTATAGGTACTGAACATGACATATTTAGGAACAAGTATGCATAAACATACACACACATAGATATACACACAAAATACATATATATTTATCATACACATACATATAGATATACATATATGCATGCAATAGCAATCAGTGAAAAAGAGACCATGAATTTGAAGAGAAGCTCAGAGGGGCATATGGGAGGTTTTGGAGGGAGGAAAGGGAGGGGAGAAATATCGCAATTATATTATAATGTCAAAAAAAATTAAATAAATTTATTATATTTTATCTGTATGTATATGCTTGAATGTATGTATATGCAGAAACCCTCAGAGGAAGAGGGCTCTGGATCTTCTGAAACTGGGGAGTTACAGGCAGTTCTTAGCTATCATGTGGGTGCTGGGAACTGAACTGGGGTCCTCTGTAGCAGCAGTAAGTGCTCTTAACTGCTGAGCCTTCTCTGAAGTCTCACTATCTGTTTATCTTCTCCATTAACTTCTGAATTAACCCTGTGGGCCATAGATTAATCTCTTTGATAATGGTGAGTGACCTGGTTAGTTTTTCATCAACTTGACACAAACTAGAGTTACCTGGGAAGAAGAACCTCAGTTGAGGAAATGCCTTTCAGATTGCTTATAGGCAAGTTTCTTGATTAATGATTGATGTAGGAGGTCCTAACTCCCTGTGAGAGGTGCCACCCCATGGCCGGTGGTTGGATCAGGTTGTCAAAGAAAACAGGCTGTGCAAGTCACGGGAGGGCCAAGCCAACGAGCAGTGTTCCTCTGTGGCCTCTGCTTCCATTCCTGTCTACAGTTCCTGCTTCGAGTTTCTACCTTGGCTTCCTTCAATGGATTGTGACGAGGGATATGCAGGCCCAATAAACCGTTTCCTCCCCGAGTCGCATGGGATCATGGCATTTATCACAGCAATAGAAACCCTAACTAGGACAGATAGTAGTAAACCAATAGAAACCTGATGAGTTGCGGAGGAAACTCTCCATCCACTTTCCCAGAGACAGCATAACCAAGTCTGGCTGCAACCAGGACTGCAGACTTTTGGGCTCCAGAATATGAGACAGAAACATCTCGGATGAGCGTGGGATCCATATATTACGTTTGAGGCACCCTCGGCACTAAGCTGTGCCCCGTGGAAGAAGCTGCATCATCTTCCAGGAGAGTTGGATAAATGGCTGATGTGAAGAGTTGTGTACGAACTAATGTACGAACACACTGATACGAACTGATTTAGAAAGCTGCATATGTGTTGATGGGGAGAGCTACACATATGTCTGATGTGAGGTTGTGTCCATGTCTGGTGTGTTCAGCTGTGTATGACCTGACGTTGAGAGTGCTATACATGTTTGATATGGAGAGCTACATACATGCTGATGTGGATTGTTCCATGTATATGATATGAACAGCTGCATGTATGCCAATACATGGCAAAGCCCAGGGAGCTCTCTAGGCTCGAATAAACAATGGGGCTGACACCTGCGCTCCATCCTTAGAGAGAGCCAGCGATTAGCAACAGAGGGTAGAGAGCTTGGGTGAGGCCTGGCTTCTAAACCCAAACAGAGCATAACAAGGCCCATCTTTCCTGCTTCTTAAACATCACGTAGCTTCCTCTGATTACTAGGCCAGATGCACACAGGGAAAGAGATTGCCCTATAGTCCACGTTCAGTTGAGCCTCCCACACAAGCTGCCACAGCGACATTCCCTCTGCAGTAAAGCTCGTTCCAAGTCTTGCTTGGGTCATGTATGGCTGATTCCTGGCCCCTGGGGTAGTGCATGGCCATTGAAAACACCCACTTCACCAGTTCTCTCACTTAGAGCATGGGTAGCCACCATGAGACTGACTGCTAGGCTTTCGTAAGGTGCCTGCCTGGTCCTGTCCTTCCGCTGATCAGAAAATGATGCTCAGTATCCTTACCAGAGCAGGAGGCCAATGACTCTGTCTTGAGGATAGGAGATTTGGAGCGGGCCCAGTTCTACAGCAGAGCTTGCAAACAGTCTCTCTGTCTTCTACCTTGAACCCTGTTCTCCAGCTGCCAGTGCCTTGGCCCTGAGGCTGTAACAATTCCAAGAGGTGAATCCCTTTCACTAAGACACCACATGGCCCTTCAGTGTCCTCCCCTTCTCCTTCATAAAGTTGCACTCTGGTCCTCCATGCATGTAGCTCCCTCCACACATGTAGAGTTTTCCCACCTGATGATGCTCTATTTGTACCCACCGCTCTCCTCTTGCTCTCACTGTTTGTGCGTGTGGTACAGGTGTGCGGGTACATGTGTGTGGGTGCACATATGTATACCTGTGTATAGAGGCTAGAGATTGAGTTTCCATGGTTCTCCAAATTATATATTGAGGCAAGATCTCTGTTTGAACTTACTTGTCTGGTTTTAATTAGCCATCTTCCTCCAGGAATCCCCCGTCAGGTGTGTGTGTGTGTGTGTGTGTGTGTGTGTGTGTGTGTGTGTGTGTTCATGCACACCAGTGTTTTCTGTAACCCACTCCTCATGGCTTGGTTTCTCACAGTCAACAGAATCCTGGCTTCAGGCTGCACCAGGCTCCTATTTTTTGTTTTGTTAATGGACTCTTGTCAGGTGTCCTTGGCTTGCTTTCCCTTTCTCTCTCTTGGTAGATTCTATCTCCTGTGATAGCCCCGACTCCCCACACACACCCTGAAACTGCTTTTGCCTTTACTTCTTCCTTTAGTGAGGTTTCCTGGAGTTTACTCTTCAGACCTCTCTGCACCTTCATTAGGGCTTCAGTGGCCGTGTTAATGGGATGCTTCCCAATTCAGCTTCTCTGATTGTGTCAACAGGGGCTCTTTGTCTCAAGGACCAGAAGCCTAGTTCAAGTTTGTGTTAGGAATCAAACTGAGGATGGGAGGATGGCTCAGTCAGTATGGCGCTTACCTTCCAAGCGTAAGGACCTGCGCCCCATCTCTAGAACCCATGTAAGATAATTGGGTGCTATACCTCATGCTTATGGCCTTGCTGGTTGAGAGGGGAAATTAAGTCTGCTCATCGGGCCATTAGCCTCGCCTACTTGATAAATTGTAGCTGATGAGAGACCCTGTCTCAAAGAAAACTAGGGTAGATGGATGCTAAGGAAAGAGGGGCCAGGGTCCAAAGTTATCCAGTGGTCTCCACAAGAATGCACTCTTGTGCTCCATGCACACTTCCATGAGCACATGCACACACGCAAAGGAGAAAAAAAAATCCAAAGGGACATTATTATCTCATTATTGGTACTGAAGACACTAGCAGATGCCCCAGACTAGTCACTCAGGGTATGCTCTCCTCCGCTTCTGTCTGCTTCCGTCTACATATACCTGGTTCTCAGACGGTCCCTATCTACCAGGTGGTTACGTAGGTGAGCCTTTAGTATCTCCATCCAGAGGAATAAGGTGCCCGGTCTCCTGCAGAGCGTTCATTATTTCCTTACTGTATTCATCCATCTATCTGACCCACAAGCTTACACGGAATCTGCCATCTCTATCGCTGGGATTACACATGGCCATGTGACCATGCCTGGCTTTATGTGCGTTCTGAGTATCTGAAGTCCTTATGCTTGTGAAGCAAGCTCTTACCACCAAGCCACCTATCCTGCCTTGTTGGTCCTATTTATGTTTGCTTGTTTGTTGGAGCGCGAACCCTAGGCCTGCTTTTGGAACAAAGGTCCTATACTTTTATTTTGCATCGTGGAACCCACCCTACGAGTCACTTACTTTACCGCTGTCCTGGATCCCAGTCTGTTAGAGGAGCATCATGATGGCATCTCTAGCATCAGGTATTGGCAAGATGCACTGTGCTCGGCCTTCTGACATCACTTTTCTAGGTTCTGGGAGTAAGCACAGAGTAAGTCTACAAAGGATTGCAATCTTAAACTCCCTTCTGTTATGACCTCTCATATGAACTAGTTTGCCTGTACTTTTCCTGTTTCTGAGTGTGTGTGTGTGTGTGTGTGTGTGTGTGTGTGTGTGTGTGTGTGTGTGTGTGCTGAAGTCAGAGAACAACTTTGGGTGGTACCATCCACCTTGTTTTCTGAAACTCAACCTGTCATTGACCTAGAATTGCCAAGTAGCAAGACTCCTTCTGCCTCTGTTTCCCGAGCACTGAGATTATACACATGTACCTCACTGGCTGGCTTTAAACACATTTGGATTTTAGGCATGAGGATCGGGTTTGCAGCTAACACTCTTAACTGCCGTGTCATCTTACCAGTCCCCATTTGCTTTTGTTTGTTTGTTTGTCTTGTTGTTGTTGCTTGTTTTTGAGACAGTGTCTCTCACAGCTCAGGCTGGCCTAAAACACCCTTTGCAGCTGAGGATGGGCCTAGAACTCCTGACCCTCATTCTTCTACCTCTCAAGTGCTGGGATCACAGATCATCATGCATGGCTTATGTGGTGCTGAGGGCTTTATGCATACTCGGCATGCACCTTACAAACCGAGGTACATTCCCAGTTCACAAGGTGATGATGAATACAGGAAGATATATACAGACTATATGCAAACACTATACATGATTTTAGAGTATCTCTGGTGAAGGAGAACAGTGACCTAGGACTAAACTCCCATAGCAGAAGGATGGACTACTTGTATTTCAGTCTCATTTTGTTGCTGGGTAAACTCAACTTGCTATTTAGAACATGTCATTGAAGTTAGCAGGAAGAGGGCTGGCAAGACCGCACGGAGGATAAAGGCAGTTGGTGCTTGACTTCACAACTGGAGTTTGATCCCTGGGACTCTTATAGTGAAAGGGGACAAGCGACTTCTTCAAGTTGTTCTCTGACTTCCATGAATAATATATTGTGGAACACGCACACGCACACACACACACACACACACACACACGAATGCGAATGAAAACATTCAAAAATAAATAAGTAAACTAATTTTTAAAAAGACTTAAGAAATGACCAAAATGTCTTCTTATTCATCGACAACTCGAGGAAAAAAAATCAAGAAACACATTTTCAAGAGAACACTATTGATCACAATTAAAACTCTCCCAAAAGCAGGAGTAAAGATTACTGAGTGGGGGAGAGGGAGAGAGGAAGACATATTCTACTTCTGAACAACAGATGGCGATGGAGTTAAGCAAATGGAAGACATTGTTCCATGCTAGTGAAATCCTGTCAAGTGTGCGGAAGAAACCAAGCTATAAACAACATATGGGAAACAATGAATATTTTAATTAGGTGTTAATAACTGAATATTGAATCCTTGTCTTTCCACCTAATTCACAACAGTGTTGTGATGGCTAATTAATAAGTGATTGTAAAGGAAATGATTCATTATTTGCTGCAATCATTAGACCAGCTGACATGCTTCTAATGGTGGACAGATTTTTTAAAGGTAGACGGAGGCAGAGCAAGTTACCTTTCTGTAGTTACGGGGAACCCCACAGCGCCTGTTTGAGGTGAGTTTTATTGCCACTCTACATCGTTTGGGTACCTGGGTACCAGCAACGCGTTGCATCGTTTCCTTCTAGCGATGGGATCATGTGTGGGCATTGTATTAACAGATAGCCTGTCACGTACACATGAAATTATGCCTATAAGAGGAAATGAGAAAGTCTGCTTTCAAGGGGGAACTTTTTGGAAAGATATCAACCATTGAGCAAATCAAAACAAAACCTTAGCCCAGAAGGAAAGAAAAAAAAAAAAACAAAAAACAAAAAACCCTCTCTCCAGATTCCCCCATCTCTAGCGTCTGATTCTCATATATAAAAATAAAACTAAAAAGCAAGTATATAATCCCAAACTCCTCCCCCTCATTCCATATTTCGATCCTCTTTGAAGCGCCTCATGTCCCCAGGACATAATGAAGTGCCTTGCACTGGAAGGAAGCCACACAGATACATTTCAAGACCCCTCCCTCCCTTCTCTCTGCTAGTGGCAGAGCTAATGCAGTTTACTTATTAGATGAGTCGCCATGGATACTGATAGACCCAAGCCAAGTCTACCCCACTGAGGGGAATTGGAGAGTTGAGGCAATTAGCCTCATAATTTAAATAAACAAAGTTCCCCTCATTTTTGTTTCGGTTACCTGATTTTTTTTTCAAATGAATGTCTAATTTTAGTTTGGAATTATTAGAGGTGGTTCTCGCCTCGGGTCTCTTGTTAAATTAGCTGGCAGAGATCTGGGCTCCTGTACCCCGGGCGGATGAGCTTTCTGAGCCTCCTGCTGTATCATTCCTAAGCCTTCCTATCTGGCATTTTGGAAAACAATGTGAATAACTACAGTCCGGGGTGAACGGATTCTGCAAGACCACGCAGATCTAGAAATGGTTGCTTGGAGAGAACAGATCCTTTTCATCTGCCGAAGACATTCATAAACCCCTGTCCTTCCTGACCCTGTGGTCCCCTGCCTGTTGTGCTCAGACCACATGTTTCTACTCTGGTCCTAGGCCAAGCCACAGACTACAGAGACACTTCCAACTGGGGATTTTAGGGCTGGTCTTGGCTGCCTCTCCCGATCCCATTTTTCTTCTCAGACCGTGTCCCACCCTTGTTGGTATGAACGCCTTCATCTGGCTTTCTGCTGAGACAGAGGAGTCTAAAGCACAGCTATCCTTCCCAAGTAACGAGGCTTCGCATGTAAGTTACTACCCACATCCATCTCTACTATTTAGCACTTTTTGTCTTCATCCTGGAAGGGACTATCCAGGGCACGAGTCCTAATAAATGGGAACTGTGAGGTTTTGCTTTGTGTGTGTGAGATGCAGGTACACACATATGTGCATGTGGAAGGCATGGGAGAGCCTCTTTGTTGCTCTTTAGCTGATATTCACCTTGTTATTATGAGGCAGGGTTTCTGCTCTGGGGCTGGGCTTGAGCTCTCCAAGTAGGCGTGTCTGGCTGGCTTGAGAGCTCCAGGGATCTGCCTGTCTTTGCCTCCCCAGTGCCGGGATCACAGGGGCACGTGACCTGTCATGTTTGTATTTTGTTGTTTGTTTTTTTATTCTTTGTTTCTTTGTGTTGTTTCACTTTGTTTTGTTTTGCATGGATTCTGGGCTTCTGACGCAGGTCCTGCTGCTTGTAAGGCAAGCACTTTAGTGGACAAATCGTCACTCTGTGGCTGCCCTGCTGCTCCTACCGTGCATCTGTGAAGCAAGAGTCTCTTTTGGTTCTTGCCACTCCCTAAGGTAGAGCTTGCTCAGTGTGACTCAGCATTGAGAGGCCATTCTAACTTCTTCTCCTTCTCTTTCTTCTTCCTCTTCCTCTTCTTCTCCTCCCTTTTTAATTACTTAATATTTTAAATTTTATATAGCTTGAGAGTAGTTGATGTATGTTTGTCTGTGTGTGGGATGGTCCAAGAACAACTTGTAGAGGTTGGTTCTCTCCTTCCACCACATGGGTCCCAGGAATCAAACTTAGGACCTTGGGTTGTGCAGCAAATAGTTTTATTCACTGAGCTCTCATTGGCCCCCGTCTCATCCTAGCTTTTTAGTCCCTCCTCCTGGAAGGAGGGGCTGTGATAGAGGCAGAGGCTGCATCCATCGTGATTGGACGGTGTGGTGTCCAATGGCGGTAGGGCTCCAGTCTAGAGCTCGATCTTGGCGTCTGATTGGGATAAGCTCGACTCATCCTTGACTCCGTATTTCTTACCTTTCCAGACCTTCAATTTTTTTGTTAAAATAGGTACTAGATTGATATTCATCTGGAAGAGGCAGGTTAGTTATTAAAAATAACTTATAAAGGGTATCTCATAAGAGCTTTACTAAAAATATTTTATACACTATTTATCACGTTTAGTATTTATATATGGTTTTAAATATTTATTTTTATTTTATGTATGTGGGTGTTTTGCCTGTACATGTGTCTGCGCATCACATGCATACAGTATCCTCAGAGGGCATCAGGTACCCGGAAACTGGAGTTGCAGATCATGTTAGCCACATGTGCATCCTGGCATTTGAACCCAAACTCTCTGGAAGAGAAGCCAGTGTTCTTAATCAGAGATACAGCTCTCCAGCCCTGAATGTTTATATTTTGATATAATAAGAGCCGACAGTCAAGTATAGAACTGTCTGTATGCAATAAGAATGTGGGTATTCTAGTCTATTAACTGTTGTTCCCTTTTGCCCTTCTCCACCCTAGCAAGACTTTACATCTGAGTACTCAATTTGTGTGCATAAGCGAGTTACTCACATGCACGCAGGTACATGTGTGTGTACATGGAGACTAAAGGACAACTTAAGTTCCTTCAGAATGCCACCCCCCTTAGTTTGAGACTGTGCCTCTCAGTGTCCTGGAGTTCTTCCAGTAGACTAGGCTGTCTGGCTGGCTTTCAAGTTCCAGTAGCCCACCTATCTTTATTTGCTCATATTTCTTTATGACTCTGGGATCAGAGCCAGGTGTTTGTATATATGTGTACACATGTGTGTGCAGATGCGTGCACCAGTGTGAGCACACGTGGAGGGCAGAGGTCAACATGTGGTGTCTAATTTTATCACTCTCCAGCATCTCTTTCAGTAAATTTTCACTGAACCCAGAATTCACGGGGCTAGACTAGCTAGCAAAGAAGTTCCTAGGACCCCCATCTCCACCTCCCAGCCCTGGGATGACAAGGATGCTGTCATACCTGCCCCCCCCCCAATCCCTGGATTATAGGGATCTGAACTCAGGGCCCTATGCTTATATGGTAGGCACTTTACCCACCCAGTGAACTATCACCCCAATTCCTACAGAGCAGCTTCTTAAAATGTAGGTTCTGGGGATTTAACTCAGGCCCTCATGTCTGCAAGGCAAGCATTTTACAGGATGACTCATCTCCCCAGCTTAATACTTGTTTTGAAAAAAAAAAAAAGCTGTGTGAGTCAGACACTGCAGGGAGCACACATGGCATTGCCTCCTGTGACTCTGCCTTCAATGAATTATTCTCCTTGCAGCTGAGAAAATGTCATTATACACGAACCAAAGTGGTACTAATGCTATCTAAAATATATACACGGACAGCTTTACCCTGTGAAGCTGTTTGCATAGAATGCTCAGCCACTTGACTTTCATTTTATTACAGTAACTGTCTGGTAAATGAATGCAATCATTGTCACCCTTCACTCACAGGAAGACCGAAGCTCAGAGAAGTCAGAGCCTTGCCCAAGGTCACACAGCAAACAATGGCACAATCAGGACTTAGTGGGAACGTCTGATTCCAGAATCTGAGCCTCAAAACTCACTAATTGTCCCTAGGGGCCGTGTCCATGGTTTAAAGGAAGAGCAGCCAGTTTTCAGAGAATGGATGTACAAAGGTGGGATGGAACTCACCCAGAGGGTTTCTTGGGGGAGATGATATGGTGATCAGGGTCTCCAGAAACAGTCTTTACAAAAGAATCCCTAACAGTAAAACACCGGGCTGTGAAAGGGTGAGTTGTAAGCTCCCCGTGAAACCCAGAGTCCATCTTTTTTCTGTTTGGGATTATCCCTGGGTCAGGATCTTCCCAAATTGTTCACTGTTATTCAAGGGGTCTCCTGTCTCTCCTGGGACGCCATTTCTCTAATAGAAGGCATTTGGAACCACAGCTTCTGAACCCAGGGACTTACCCACTGGAAAAGGTGCCATGACTCCCCATTGTGAGTTTGAGGAAAAGTATGAGCTACTCAAGGTGACCCAGCTGGCCAAGTTGGATGATCACCAGAGTGCTCTCCTGTTTTCCACAGTGGGCTCTTACCTTTTTATGAGCGTGCAAGGTATGTATGTGTGTTTCATGTGCATGGAATCCAGAGGTCGCCTCTAGTATCATTTTTTAGGCACCATCCACCTTGTTTTGGGAGACAGGGCCTCTCATTGGCCTAGAACTAGATTTTATGTTAAGCCTGCTCAGTTCACTCATGTCTATCTCCCCAGCACTAAGATTATAAGCACATTCTCATCACCAGGTCAAGCATTTTTTACATGGGTTCTGGGGATCAAACTCAGGCCTTTACCACTAAGCTATCATCCCACTCCACCCCACTGCCTGCTAGGTCTTATATTTTATGACATCAGGCACGGGGTATGGGGTTTCCAAAACCTCCATCTGTATCTAGTGCTTAGGAAAGGGCACTAATTTCCATCCTGGTCCCGACCAAAGCAATCAAGATTCACCCAAGCCAGATAGAGCTCACCATCCTCACCAAGCGCTACTCTATTGTCTTGCTTCAGAAGCAAGCACAACGTACTCCCCTTTCTCCTACTGAGAAGCCCGCCTCCCCAATACAGGAAGCAAAAACATGTTCACACTCAAATCTTGAGGGCTGATTAGATTTTTAAAGTTGGCCATCCCCTCCCTTCCTGCCACCCAATAGATTATGAGTACAGCGGGAGCCTCTTTTGTTTTGAACAAATGTCTTTATTTAAAACAAAACGCAGAGCCCGTTTAGACCAATGCATAAACAGCTATCCAATTCAGTGACTTCTTCCAAGAGGCAGCCTCTCGCCCACTATCAGTGGGTCCCTGCTGAGATATTTGCTGCACCCACTGCATTTTATATTGCTTAATGTGGCTTATGTATCTGCCAATAAATCTGAAATCCAGGTCACAGAATATGTAGCTCAAGGAAATCCATAAAAGTCGTGGAGAGTGGCTTCGCTAACTGCAGCGCGCTGCCAAAAGCTGAGGTCATTTCCTCTTGCTAAAAATGCAGAGCTTCATAAATTATTTTTATCACCTCTAGAGTCAAGCAAACAGTTTTGCACAGATGCCAAAGAGGTTTCACCCCCTCCCCACACCACCAGTCCTCTTTAATCCTGAAATGTTTTTCACAAGTCTTCTGCAAAATGACTGTGTTTATGTTTCCCTCTCCTCCTCTCCCCTACGTTACCAATGTCCCAGCAAAGTGCATGTAAATCTGGGAAAATAAACACAATTGCATCTAGCCAGTGTTTTCATAGAAAGTGACATAAATATTGGGGTGGGGCTGGGGAGACAGCTCATTTTCCCTGAGGAAAAGCCTGATGACTCACAGGCACACGCATGCGCATGCGCATACGCACGCACTTGCGCAAACAAGCACACGTGCACACGCACATGCATACACTTGCATATACAGACACACAGACACACAAAACAAATAGAATAAATCTTAAAAAATTAATACTGAACGCAGTGGCGAACACTGCATTGGGGAGGTAGAGGCAGGTGGATCTTTATGAGTTGTTCAAGGCCAGCCTGGTCTACAGAGCGAGTTCCAGGGCTGTTATACAGAGAAACCCTGTCTCCAAAACAAACAAATGATGATGATGATGGAGATGATGAGGAGGAGGAGGGGAGGAGGAGAAGGAGGGGGATGACAAGAACAACAAGAACAGCAACAATAATAATAAAAATATTGAGGAGTCAGGCAAATGAGTCAGTGGGGGAAAGGTGCTTGCTGTGTGAGCCTAATGGCCCGAGTTTAATCCGTGGACCCCATGTAAAAGTACAAGGAGAAAACCACCTTCTAAAGTTGTCCTCTGACCTCCACATGTATAGCACACACGTCCGCACCCGCACATCACACAGTAATATAAGAATAATAATGCTAAGCACAGAAAGTGGTTTTGAGCTTGGTATAACTATCCTCCAATTCCCAATACACACACCAGCGATTGGGGGGTGACATTGTTTCCACACGGCTGTCTTTTTTGTTAGGTATGTGGAGATGGTGAAAAACAAGCCATGAATGTTCAGTGGAGAACTTCACAGGAAACACGACTGAATTAACTTACAGTACATTTGTTAAACACGAGCACCTCTAATAATGACATTTCATTGAACAATGCCCTTTGTCTTTCTCAGTTCATCAGCTACCTATTTCAGTAATGAGCCACAGTCATCCCATTCTGATTTCCCCTAATGTAAAGGCTCAGCTCACTTCACCGTCAGTGAAGCATAATGCTATTATTCAGTCTGTGGCTCAGGAAGGAAAAGCTATGGAATAGATCACCATTCTAATTGGCTAACGAATATTAAGCCTTATGATTGTTAATGGTGCCCAGTCATTCTGTTTTGCTTTTGATGGGAAGAACCAAAACATCGTCATCATCATCATGACATTACCATCATCATCATCAACAACAGCAACAATAATAAAAGAAAGAAACAAAGGGCAACAGTTTGAAGGGAGGATAAAAGAAAGAAGAGACTAGTGGGTATAGTTTATGAGGAGTAACGTGAGTATCTGCAGAAAAAATATGAGCACATGTTATATTTAATAGCTCACATGTTATCTTAATTCTTTATCAACAATTCATGCAGATAGCTTAATACCAAATATTTTAGTTAAGATTAACAACTTGTGAAACAGAAGGCTTGGCAGTTGAGAGCTGGGTCTACCTCAGCTGTGTGAGGAGGAGTTCTCGCCACTGGAAGGCTGGGTCATGCATGAGGTATTCGTTTTCTGCCAAGTAGATGCAGGCAGGTTTGGAAAATATTATGTCTATCGTGGCCTTGATTTATCCTCCCTGTGGAAGTAAAGAAGCCTGTGTCCAAACTTGTTTTTTGTTCCTTTTTGCAAATGCTTTACCCTGAAATAAAAGATAGGCCCCTTCCTAGTTTTCCTCTCCCACATGGCAGTGCGTGTCCCCCCCAACCCCAGTCTCTCTTTTCAACTCAGCAAAACATCTCATTAGTAAAGGCAAGATTGGGCTCCTTGTATCTTTCCCCAGCTGAGGCAAAGCTACACAGTTTATAGTGGATCTTTGGGAAACTGCTTCTCTCTCTCTCTCTCTCTCTCTCTCTCTCTCTCTCTCTCTCTCTCTCTCTCTCTCTCTCCTCTCTTCTCTTTCTCTCTTTTTAAATCAAGGGCGGCTGCTTCTGTAGATCTCTCTCAATTACCCACAGTAAATTTAGGCATTGTGTAAGAGCAAATTTTACAGTCCATGAAGAGATGAAGTGGAATCTAGATGAAATTCATTGTGACACATTCCCAGTTAGCGCTGCGATGTGTCTGTATTACAGAAGATAGACGTTCTATTAGCATGGAAGCTCCCATAATGGACTGCGAATCATCTCAGGTAATAGAGATGCCAAGCAGAGTGAATGAAAAGCGCTATCGGATTCCATTAGCGCCCTTTGTTTTTAAATCAGTCATTTCTGTGAATAACCGACTCTACAGTTCTTGACCCTAGCTCCAGGTGATAATTGTGGCCTGGTATCACAAGGCATTAATCTGACTTACTGTGTAATTAGCAGTGCCGTTGAGAGCTCATTTGAGTTTTCTAAATGCAGACGCCTGTGCCTTTCCAAGCCAGACGGTGGATTATAAACGTATAAATGTGCAAAAATAGCCTTGCCGAGACCCACTTTAATTCTGTTTTGACTTCTGTGGCACTATCTGCCTTCTATTATTTGGAATTTTTATATTGTGTCTTTGCTACTTTCTGCCATTTTTGCTGTTCTTTCTTTAAAGATGTCCTCCTACTCCAGGTTTAACATCAGGACTAAATATTATCCCAAAGGTAGAGTTATAAAGGGATTTAGTTTAATTAAACCCCTTTAAAAGCATTTCGAAATTCACAGGGTATCCGCTTGTCGGCAAAATAATATCAACATCACATTTCCCTTCACAAACAGTCTCACCTAATCTGTCCATCAACTATAATTGATCAGATGTAGCCATTACTCTGATAATTAGTACAGGGTTTAGGTGTGGCTTAGATCTGGGCCTTTGGGATGCCAGCAAAAGTGTCATTTGTTCAGTAGTTCTAGTCACAGGAATTCAATTTAATTATATTCTAAAAAGAAGCATTTAGACAGCCCAGACAAATATTCATTTCCTTTTTAAAATTACAGTTTATTCAATTAGTTAATTAAGTGTGTGTGTTTGTGTGTGTGTGTGTGTGTGTGTGTGTGTGACAGTACACTAGTGGAAGCCAGAGGATAAAGGAGTTGGGTCTCTTCTCCCATTCTGTGGGTCAAACTCATGAGAAGCTGTTTTACCCACTGAGCCATCTTGCAGGCCATAAACACATATTTCTTATTTCACTGCATTTTCTATAAATGCGATAGCTTTGTCATGAGACAAGGCTGTACTTGCCTCCAAACTCTGGAACAGGTATATATACATTTCAGACACATCTAACACACACACACACACACACACACACACACACACACACACACACACCCCTGATTTACAAGGTAGGAACAAGGCAGTTTTGCCAAAGTAGGATGGCATCTAAAGCAAGCAGAGGAACATGACCTGAGTTGCTTTAATATTCCCCCATAAATCCCCCTAAGCCATCTTTAAGAAGAGCCCACTCTACGTCTTCCCGCCTATGACCATCTGTTTCCACACCAGGGCGAACAACAACATTATCCTCGTCCGCAGAAGGATGGGAGAGGAGAGCGCCTCCATTCTGGGCTTTCTCCTTAATGCTGTACTGACAGGTGTAAGATTAACTTTGTTAGGTGTCTAGCCGCTCATGCAAGCTAAATTAAATTAATGGAACAAATTTCTCTCATAATTAAGATAAAAATTCATGTCAGCTGTAACCTTGCTGTACACTAATTATATACAAATGATTTATCATCTGCTTCGCCCAGAATATTAATCCTTACCTCATTGATAACTGCAGTCAGTGTTAAGAGATGAAAGTTGATTAAATATGACAGATTAGGCAACCACAGCCCTCGGCGCCGGCGCTACAGTGAAACCAATAACGCTCAAGTCGCTCTCTGTGTTTCGAACGCATCCCCATGGAAACAGATGCATGCTTAATGAAGGGTGTTGAGATTATTTTCAATAATGACTGATATTGGAACAGTGGGCAGAGCTGATCAATAACAATTAGCCACTTAGCTTGCTAAAGACATGGTTAGAGAAAACAGGTTATTTACACATTAGTGGGACCTTCTCCGAAGACGAACACTCTGTCATGTCTCTATGCTATAGCGTGTGTGAGTATGTGTCTCTTTTTGTTCCCTGCGTGGGAGGGGTTCCAGTGCGGAGGGGTGGTATTGTGCCAAGCGCCCTCCTGTCGCCTCTTAGCTCCTGCTTATGAAATGAGTGATTGATGTTGCCAGCGGTTCTTTGGCACTCTGAAGAGAGCTGCCAAGTGTATCAGGAAAAGTCCAAAGGCGACTGTGACCATGAAACTAATATTGCTTTGTAGGGATTTGGTTTGAGGAAAACTTTGCTGCCAAGGCGTAACTCAATTGTACGGAAAATTCTTTTGATCCTTCACTGTAGGCTCCGGCATTTAATTTGAAAGAATCCAAGATGAGTCGCGAAGATATTTAAGGAAAACCTCCGCTTTGGACTCCCTTCATACTAGCTGTAAAGTAGTTTAATAACGTAAATTTAATAATAGATCTGGCTTCCAAGTCTATTTGGAAATTTGCACTTTTATTTTGTATTAATTTGAATCACCCCAGGAGTCAAGATCTTGTAATGCTAATTACTTATAGAGACTCCCAGGATCCCTATCCTGACAGTCAGCTTGGAGAAATCCCAACTCCCTGGGCCAAAAAGTGTTAATAAAAAGTGATTAGCTACTCGGGTCGAGCCCCATTATAATAATGCATTATAGCTCCCTTGAATGGGCTGTGGGCATTCTCATTTCTCTGAATGAAGAAAATGGTTGAGGGAGATGAAAACCTGAGCATTTCAGCTGGCATTGTTACCCAAAGAATCAAGCTTTTAAAAATAAAAGGGAAGGCTCTTTCTTTAGACGTCTTACGTCTCAGGACTCACTGGGCATATCCCCCTGTCTAGTTCATCTATTTGTTCTGCTGTGGGAAGCTACGTGTGAACGCATGCAGGGGGTTAATGCCGAACTTAAAGAGGCTACGTGTGTGAGGATTTTTTTTTGTTAAGATTTATTTGTATTTGTATTTATGTGCATGTGTCTGTCTCTAAAAGTGTGAACCTGACTGCAGTGCCCACAATGGCCAGAAGAGGGCGTCTGATCTCCCTAGAACTGACATTTACAGCGGTTGTGGGCCACCAGTGTGGGTCCTCTGGAAGGGTGGAGAAATGGTGCGTGAGCTGTTTCTCCAGCTCGCGTTAGAAGCTTTATACTTAGGTAGGGCGCACAGCATTTGCCTTCTTTTAGTCTCCTGGGACAGACGCTTTTCACTCAAATCATCAACCACAAGATATCCACGGCTGGGACTCCACAGAGATGCTAATAAAGCTGGAACTCTATTTATTGTGACGGAACAAAAATGGATCCTAAACTCCCCAAGTCAAGTGCAGCCAACAGGAAATGGGTTGACACATTTCCATCAGGAAGGCAAACGGGCGTGTCAGACTCTTGAATGATACTGGGTCATTTCAGCTCTGTTTTAGCATCTTGATAAATAAATATAGAATACCTATAAAGACCACTCCAGAGAAAGCATATCTTAATACACTCCCACGAATCCACGAATCCATTCGATATCTCATCCCCCCCACCAAAACCAAACAAACAGCCTAAACGTTTGTTACATCCAAGGTGATGAAATTCACCATTGTATTTTGGCAATTAAAACGGGGTTCTAAGGGTAAAGTTTATTAGTTTACATAGCTGTCCTTATTGGAGCATGTGTTTATTATACTTTCCTTTTGTTATTTTAGCTCATTTGCTGTTATTGTTTTGTTGACGGTGACGGTGGCGGTGTGGGTGCAAGCTCAGGTGTGGTGGTCAGAGAACAACTTCAGGAAGTCCCTTCCCTCCTTCCCCTTTATGTGGATCCTGGGGATTGAACTCAGGTAATCAAGTTTCATGGTAACTTGAGCATCCATTTTGCCGGCCCTGTTTACAGTCTGCTCTGGATGCCGAGGACTTGGAGTTCTTGCTATCCCGTACCGGGTTTCAGCCCCCAGTACCTACCCAGACTGGAAATATAGTCGGGGCAATTACCCTTTCTCGACCTTCTGAACAACACAATTATTGGGAAGATAATAAGATTATCCAGGCTTTTGCTTCTTCAAATGATACGGAGGAATTCTGACTGAACGCCGCCTCATATGCATTCATCTTTAAAACAAATAAGGAAAGTGAAAGTGTGCCTTTGAGCTAATGAGGACCACGAGACAGGCTGTAGATACATTTTCTCACTTGCCTAATGAGCAAAGTGACAGATAGCGAGGCGTTCACAGTTGAGTAATTCTCTCAGCCAGCAGCAAATGCAGAAGCATGCGTGCTTGCAGAAGGTTGCAGGGGGCGGGGAGGGGGGTGGTCTGAGATGTGATAAACATACCCTGACTCTGCTGGCCAGAGTAAGTTATCACCCAGAGAGGAAGTCTCTCCTCCACGAGGAAATTGGACTAGGGAAACAAACAAACAAACATCAAAGGCATTTCCCACGTGACTTACTTCCAATTAGAATTGAATTAAAACAGTGGGCAGAAAAGAAAGAAAAAGAAAAGATCACCCTTTCCTTATCTGGCCAGCTACCTAGAAGCCACAGGGTAGGACTAAGGGTCAAGAATGAAATGACCCCACCCACCAGGCTCTGGGCACCTCCCCTCTGAGTCATGAAGACTTAGTCCCCAGGGAAAGTGACAACACTGAGCTAAAGCTAAGGGCAGCCGAGGTGGTGAGGGGGTGTGTGGAAGAGAGATGATGGTGAATTTCTATAGAATACTCCCAGGAGTCCATTGGAGAATCATGGACTGAAGTGGGGGAGGAGAGTTCGAAACTCCTTTATTTTTCTGTTAGGAAACTGTCCCACACCAGCTCTGTGCCAGGATGATTCTTCTTGTACCTGCTTGCCAGCTTTGGAAGTGGGCTGTGTTAGCCACTGTAAAGGAGACAGGCTGAGGTCTCAAAGGCGAAGCGTCTCGCTTTGGCTCCCCCGTCTAGCAAAGGGGAAGTGTGGGGTTCCCACTCATCCTGCCTGGTTTCAGCATCCAGGGTCAATTCTCTTCACCAAATTGAGACTCGCTTCTTCGCCAGGAAGCTGACACAGGGCAGAGCTAAGGATTCAGCCGGAGAAGTGCATGGAGCACTGAATGGGTCCTTTAAAAAGTTAACGCTATGGCTGGTGAGATGGCTCAGTGAGTAAACAGCATTTTCTGCAAGCCTGATGGCCCACGTTCGAACCCTTGGACTCACACAATAGAAGAAAACATCCAACTCCCAAACGTTGCCTTTAAATGCCACGGTGCGCACAACAATGCATACATGCTTAAACAAACACACAAACACGAAGAGTTTACATACGTGTTAGAGTCACACGTAATGCTTATGCACATTTATGGGGTACAGTACCTTTTTTTCTACAGGTGTATAGTATATAATGGACAAACCAGGGCCAACAGGATTTCTGTTTCCTAAAGCAATATTTCCATGTATTCAAAACCTTCTGACTCTTCTAATCATTTATAAATACTCAGAAGTTAGTGAAAGGGCTGGAAGCTCCAATTCAGTTCCCAGTGCTATATTAAAGCAGTACGGCAGCACGTGCTTGGACTACAATTCCAACCTGTGGAGGTAGAGGAAGAAGGTTATCCTTGGGTACACTGTAAGATCGAGGCTAGCCTGAGGTAAAGAGGGGGAGGAGAAGAGAGGGAGGGAGAAAAAAATTACAGGACACTATTGACACCTTATCGTACCCTAGAGTATTAGAACTAATCTAGAACCATTTCCCATTATCCGTCCTCCTCCAGGTACCACTTCCAAGGCTGGTCAAACTCCTTTCTCATTCCTCTCCGGTATCGACTTTTCCACAGGTGAGTGCTGGGTGCCTAACCCTCTGTAACCGGTTTCTTCTACTTCACGCGGTGGCTTTCCTTCTAATCTACTCTAGAAGACAGCATTTCATTATTTCCCTGCCTGAAAGATATCCCATCCTGCACTGTATACCCCACTTCCCGTCTACTCATCCATCAGCGGACATACTGGTTTCTGTTTCCACTATCAACTGCTTTAGAGGTCCTTCACACCAGTGGGATTTTGTCCTGAAAGCCAATTCCTGTGCCCTGACTGGGACCACAGCTCCATCTCTCTGACTCTGTCTCTGACTTGTGTGTGTGTGCATGTGCGTGAGTGTGCATGTATGCTTACACATGTATGTACCAGAGGACAATCTTGGCTGTCACTACTCAGAGGCTATTCACCTTAGTTTTGTTTGCTTGGTTTTGTTCTGGCTGAGACAAGGTCTCTTCCTGGCCTGGAACTTGCAGAGTGAGCTAAGCTGTCAGGCCACTGTGTCCCAGGGATCTGCCTGATTCTGCTTCTGCAGTGGTAGGATGGTAAGCATCCTCTACTGTCTAGCTCTTTTTCTTTTTAACATGCATTTACAGTTTACTCACTGAACCATCCACCGGCCTTGAGACACACAGATTTTTATCACTGAAGTTATTTTACTTCCTTCGTGAGGACAATCTTCATTTTATGGAGACTGAAACAGAGATCTAGGGAGTCTGAGAACACTCTGCAGTTCACTCAGACGGGAAGAATAAAGGCAGAATGTATCTAAGCATCCCTGGTTCCCTCTGATACTTCAGCTGCCTGTCTGTGTGTGGAGGAGGAGGGTTTGTTTACATTCCAGCCTAACACTGGTAAACCAGGAGAGAGAGTACCTTTTGCAAACTGTTGCTTTCAAGGTTTTTGTGGTTGTTGCTAAATATGATTGGAGTGGCCGGGGATATAGTCCAGTGGTTGAGCACATTCGAGCCCCCATGTTTAATTCTCAGCACTATAAAGATGATTAGAGAGGAAGCAGTAATGGAAACCATTCCAACTGGATTAGTCTCTGGGAGACTATGTACGTAAGAACTTACCTTTGGGGCTGGTGAGATGGCTTAGTAGGTAAAACGTTTGCCTTGCAAGCATCAGGACCTGAGTTCTGTTATCAGAGTCTGTGTAAGGAACACAAAACAAACCAGCCAGGCAGAGTGTCCCTTGCTAGTTTGGAATGCCGGTGCTAGAAGGGTAAAGGCAGGCAGATCCCTGGACCTTATACTGGCTAGCCAGTCTAGCCCACTTATAGAGTGTGGAGAATGTGGAAGTCAAACTTGTCAAGAAAGAACTGGGATGGAGAATGAGGCACCACAGAGAGTCCTGATCTGCATTAGATCTAAGATGGCTACCGGAACACCAGTGAGACAGCAAAAAGTAAGCCAGGTCAGGGCAGTGACTGCTTCCCAGTCTTCATGGAAGTTCTAACAGATGCGCTACACCCCTTCCCACTTCTGAGTTACCTCATCCATCAGGCAGGGCTTTCATTGGAGCACTGTGACAAAATACGATCGGCCAAGGACTTAGGGGCTAGGGATTGGCTCAACACAGTTCATTGCAAGCTATGAACTGTGCAGTAAACACAGCTCTGCACCCTACCCTGGTCTCCGGAGTCTGATTTCCCGGGATTTGTCACATGACTCTGTCACCTCTCACACCCCATCCATTGAGCTCCATGCCAATGAGAGCCCCTGTCTCAAAAGGACAAGCTGGACGGCAACTGAAGTACACTTAACTTGTCCTATACATGCATGAACATGCAATGGCAAACTCACCCACGCAAGCATGCACACGCGTGTGCACACACGTGTGTGCACACACACACACACACAGAGTGAATGAAGAAATATCTTATTTAAAAAAAAAAACAAAAACCAGTAGCTGCTATCAGTGTCCTTTAGTTACCAAGTGCACACTGTGACGTTTTCAATAAGAATGGCCCCTGGGGAGGTATGTCTCTGGGGACAAGCTTTGAAGTTTCCTGCAATTCCTGGTTAGCACACTCTTGCTCTCATGCTCTCGCTCTCCTTCTCCCCCCCACCCCTCTCCCTTTTCTTCTGCCTCCTATTTATGGGTAAATGTGAGCTCTCAGCTACTGTTCCAGCACCATGCCTGCCTGCCTGTTGCCAGGAACTAACACTCGGAAACTGTAAGTCCTAAGTAAACTCTTTCTTCTAGAGGTTGCCTTGGTCTCATCGCAGCAATAGAAAAGCAACTAAGACTCACCCTTATCTCTTAGCATAGACGAGATGGTGATGTAGGTGCTGTTACTACTCTCACCTGACACACAAGCAAACTGAGCCTTAATGTAGAAAGTATCTGCCATTTAACCACCAGTTTATCCCTTCGCCTCAGCGACTTGGTGTGAATTAATGCCTGAAACTCAACCCTAGTTCTCGGGATACTAGGAATCCAGTATGTTCAGCCTTCAGCTTTTTGTATGTGTGGAAGTAACGTGTGTGTGTGTGTGTGTGTGTGTGTGTGTGTGTGTGTGTGTGTGTGTGCACACACACACACACAAGTGTGTGCGTGTTGGGATACACCCGAATGCACACCCATGGTCAGAGGAAGACATTGAGCACCCCCTCTATCACTCTGTTCCCTTGAGACAGGCTCTCTCACTGAACTTGGAGGTAGGCTGGCAGCCAGCAATCCTTTTGTCTCCTCCCTCTGCAGTGCTGGGCTCCAGGCGCATATGGCCACGCCCAGTTTCTTACTTGGGTGCTGAGGATTCAAACGCAGTTCTGCGTGCTCATCCGGTGTGCTGTGGGCGTTCTTACGCACTGAGCTGTTTGCGGCCATCGCTGCTGCATCACACAGCTTCCACCTGCCTGATGTTGGCAGATTGCTCTTTTCTTCTCCGTGGTGCTTTAATAACCACCGTGTCTTTGACGGTAGAGCTCTCTGAGCAGGGAGCCGGTACTCCATCTTTCCCAGCTTCCTTACTTTATTCAAATTACTAATCACTTAGAGCATTGCTAAAAGCCTTTCTCCCTCGCTCCCCATGCATGCTTAACCTAATTAACTATAAATGAGGAAAACGCTATCCACATTAAAAGAAAATGTTAACCTATAAATTATCAGACTCTTTCTGTGAGGCTAAGGATGCCTTTAAAAAAGTGCCACCCTGGGAGAAGATTCTCAGTTCACCAGAGTCCAGGGCCATTCCTCACCAACGCAGACCACAGAACACTGCTCCACAGTGACCACAGTCTTAGTGGTCAGTACAGTGCTATTCCTAATCCTTTCAATTTACTCCCTTTGTGTTTGTTACAAAATTCCCAGGAAAGCCGGGCAAAGAGGCGGATACCTTTAAACCCAGCACATGGGAAGCAGAGGCAAGAGGATTTCTGTGAGTTGAAAAAACAGCCAGGACTTCCAGAGCTCTATAGTGAGACCCTGTCTCAAAAAAACAAAACAAAACGAAAACCAAAACAAACAACATCAAAACAGCAAACAAAATATTTCCAGGAAACTGAATACCAAGTCCTTAAAATGCTTCAGGAGCCCACTGAGGGAGAAAGAAATGGAGTAACATCTTGTCCCTCACTGCAGAGGCTCCTGATTCTCTCACAGGAAGATCCAGCCACCAGAAGCCCAGAGTTTTGAAAACCTCAGTTCACAGACTTCCAAATTGTCTGTGGACAATTTAGTCTCTGGAGCCTTCCTGCTGGGCTCACAATTGGGACAACTGTCTTGGAGGTCCCTGTTAGGCAGGGAGCTTATTTGCCCAGCCATCTGAAAGCCCGGGTTGATATAGTTCTTAAATCGACCTTCAAAGGTGGAGAGATGGAACAGAACAATGCTGTGTAACTTTTTCTGGAGAGATTCAAACGAACGAAAAATTCCCCCAACAACTGAGTGAATCAGTGAGTGTCTTGGGATTACAGAAGCATGGGTAACTTAAGGGCAGCTTAGCATCACTGAAAAGCCCACGCCAGCCTGGTGATGAGTCAGGAAAGCTGCATCCCCGGAACTAACTCTCCGCACAACTTACAGGCACTGCGTGCATGCCTGCGTGCGTGCGTGCCTGCGTGCGTGCGTGCATGCCTGCTTGCGTGTTGGCTTTTGGATCCGGAGGCCTTTAAGTTTTGTTTACTTCCTGTCTAATAGTCCTCTCTCCAGGAAGGGAGGTTTCAGTTTCCAGGAAGTAGCTGCACAACAAACAGGAAACTGGTAATAGGGTGGGAGGGGGGCAGCAAGCACAGATCATCCTCCCGGGAAGCTGTGAAAGGAAGGTTAAGAGAAAATAGACCCGTTTCGTTGACCAAGGGGTGAGGCTGTGAAGTAGAAGTCTCCAAAGCAAAACTCGCCTCTATTAAACTTTATTTGTAGCTGCTCCTGTTTTAAACTCGTGGAACACGTTGAGGCGGATGACTCTGAGGCTGTGACAACTGGTAGATCACAAGTCTAGCTTCGGCTCTTTATCCCCCAAATTCGGTCACACACCTCCATACAGTCTGTCTTTCAAGACCAGCTCCAGAGAGCTGCTGTGACCTCACAACTCTCAGAGTTGAGTCGTCTCCCTCCCTTTTGTAGCTGTAACCAAGTCCAGCTCCCCCCGATGCTCATACCTATGACAACCTTCAACAATATGTAATGTCACGTGACCCTGGACACAGAGGCTGTGCCACATGAAAGCCTGTGAGAGAAATCCCGTTTGTTCCTGGGAACTCTAGGGTCTGTTTTTCCCTTTAGGACCATGTCCGGTTGTCCATCATATGATGCTATGACTCTTTATATTCTGGGACCTGACTGGAGTTAGAGGCTCTCTCCTGCAGAGTCCTTTCATGCTATACAAGGCAGCTACCACTCCTAATGTGATCCCACTGCAGGGTCCCTTACAGCTCTGCATGGCTGTCCCTCTAGGAATGCCCCTCCGAAGGGCAATTCATCTCAGCTTCCTTTCTACATGCCTGTCCTGTTCCATAAGTTATAACAGTAACTAAGAAGGTGCAGCTGGCATAGAGAATTCCAGATTCTTCCATGCCCTTTCACGTTGGCTGCCGGTTATGACAAACCACAGCACACTTCTCTAGTTCTAGGAGCAGTTCTGGTCTCTGGGGAATCAGTACAGGGTTTCTGTTCCCTCTCTAGGATTGCTGGGAGTTTAGAGCTCCATTCCTCCCTAGGCTCTGGGTAGCAGGAGTGATGGAGGCTGTGATCACACCTCTGGGGAATACCAGAGACCCAGCAGGCTTAATAGCCACATGTGCAGTCAATTCTTGATTATCCACGCCAATGATCTGTGACCCAGCCCCAGGTAATCCCAAATAACCGACAATCCTCTTTGGTTTTGGAATGGGCTCTGGTTTTTCCAGCTGTAGAGCCCTCTCTGACATATGCATTCCTTGGTTGGTTATTATAGATCATTTATGTTCCTTTAGCCGGGCACCTGGTCTGAGCAATGACTTGAAGTGTGTTTTGGATTGAAAATTTGCCTACCCCATTGACAAATGATTCCCTGGCAGGCAGTTGAATTTGACAGTACCATATATTGTAGTAAGAATCATCTTCCAGGGGCTGGTGAAACCTCTTACTGGCTAAGAGCAATTGCTGCAGAGGCATGAGAACCTGGGTTTCAAATCCCCAAGACCTATGGAAAAAGCCAGACATGACTGCACACATATGTAATCCCAGCTCTGTGAGAGACAGAGACAGGAGATTATCAGGTTGTTCTAGTCAGTCAGCCTAGCTCCAGGGTCAGTGTGGTGATTCAATTGAGAATGGCCCATACTGGCTCATATGTTTGAATGCTAGATCCCTAGTTGGTGGAACTATACGAGAAGGATTAAGAGGTGTGGCCTTCTTGGAGGAGGTATATCATCGGAGGCAGGCTTTGAGGTTTCAAAAGTCTTCATCATTCCAATTGGTTCTCTCTGCCTCATGGCTATTGTCTCAACAGATGCCCCTCAGCTACCGCTCCATGCCTGCCTACCTGCTGCCATGCTGGTCATGAACTCTACTAGTCTCTGCCACTGTGAGCTTCTAAATTACACACACGCACATGCATACGTGCACACATGCACATGCATACGTGCACACACACACACACACAGAGAAAAAGAGAGAGAGAGAGAGAGAGAGAGAGAGAGAGAGAGAGAGAGAGAGAGAGAGAGAGAAAGAAGGGATGAGGTGGCAGGGGATCATCTCTCCAGACTTGTTTATGAATTTATTTATTCATATGCTCCACACAAATATGTTGTGTTCCCTCAGTGTTCTAAGACTGTAATAAGTCAGAGCTATGGAGCCGAAGGACTAATCCCTGGCTCTTGAGGGGTGCACTTTCTCAGGAGGCTTAATGAGATAGATTGTTGTATCTTTTGGGTGCATCCATAAGAGTCTATGTGTGCATCCATGTTCATGTTTGTGCCCATGAGTGAGGGCAAGTGCTCATGTGCATGTGCATGTGTGTGCGTGTGCATGTATATATGTGTATGTGTATGAGTGTGTATGTGTGTGTGTGCGTGTGTATGTGTGTGTGAGTGTGTATGTGTGTGAGTGTGTGTATGTGTGTGCGTGTGTATGTGTGTGTGAGTGTGTATGTGTGTGTGAGTGTGTGTGTGTGTGTGTGTGTGTGTGCATGCCTGCGTCAAAGCTGTTCTTCAGCTGATCTCCATGTTGTTTTGAGAAGGAGTTGCTCAGTGAACTAGGAACTCACCAATTTAGCTAGATTATCTGGAGCAAGCCCCAGAGATTCTCCTCTCTGAATTTCCACAGTTCTAAGTTTCTATTCAGGTGCTCCCACGCCTGGCTTCCCACCTAGGTTCTAGGGAACAAATTTAGGTCTTCATACCTGTAAGGCAAGGGCTTTACTAACTGAGCTACCTCTTCAGCCTGGCCCCTCCCTCAACTTTGTTATTTTGAAACATGGTATTGAACTCATTATGTAGCCATAGGTGATCTTGAACTCTTGAATCTTCTGTCTGTATTATAAACATGAGCCACTATGCCCAATGTATGCAGTCCTGGTTGGAGCTGGAACATAGGGCTTTACCCATGATAAGGAGTCACTCTACCAATTGATTCCTATTTCCAGTACATACTGAGTCTTTTCCCTTGGCTCTGCACATATATGCTACACATGCAACAACTCTTACTTTCTGTTTCTACTTCTCATCTCAGCAGACACGTTCATTTGAGATGTTTCAACAATTGGAGGGAAATGCTATAGGTGACTACATTTGGACAGGACCTACCAGAGACATTGAGAATTCAGGCCAGTGTTTTAAATGGTTCAGAGATATTAAAATAGAAAAGATACCACAACAGGGGTGCATATTATTGGTGGATTTAAAATATTTACATTTAATAATCCCTATATTGACACTCAAACTCTAGTGTTTATATAAGTTCATTTGGAGGAAGAAAAATATTAAAAGTCTAAACTCCAGGCCTCTTCTGACTGTAAGAGCCAGCCACTCTTTGTGGTTCCTGATTCACACTCAATTTATGCCACAAAAAAATGAATGTGTATGTGGCTGAGCAGAAATCTCAGAAATACTTTGATTCTCAGAGGAACTTCTTCAGATACAAAGCACAGGTCATTGGCTACAACCCCCGTGGTCACAGAGAACAGTTCTCAGAAAGACAGAGGTATCTGAAAAGCTCTGACTCAAAAGGCCTTAAATCCATTTCTTTCTATAAAGCATGTCTATCCAATGACATTGAGAGAACTCGGATGATGATGGGGAGGCAGCTCGGTCAGTAAAGTGTTTGTTGTGCAAACTCAAGGACCTGGGTTCTGTACCTAGAGCCCGAGTAAAAAGAAAGCATGGTGAGGTTTGGTTCTAATTCCAGTGTTAGGGCCTATCCTATTTGTTGAGCTCCAGGCCAGTGAGACACATGTTGTCTGAGTAAATCGGATGAGTAGCATTTCTGAGGAATAGTACCCAAGGTTGTCTCTTCTTACCATGGATAGATGTGGGCATGTGTGTGTGTGTATACTCTCTCTCTCTCTCTCTCTCTCTCTCTCTCTCTCTCTCTCTCTCTCTCTCTCACACACACACACACACACACACACACACACACACAGATGGAGTGGCTAGTTACTACCCTTTAGACCTATGTCTGCTCAAAGTCATCACCATCCTCACCTCCACACACACTGCTTTTGGACCTCATCCCCTTTCTTAAGATGACTAAGAAAGATAGCAACTTCCAATGATATGATGTTAGGTCACAGGTCGCCAGTGTATTCTTTTATATTTCTGAAGGTAAAACAACACAAAGAAGAACTAGGGTCAGTGAAAGGTTTGCTGCATAAGCAAAAGGACCAGAGTTTGGATCCCCAGAACACCTGGAAAACTAAATGTGACAACATGACTCCAAAACCAGGGAGTAGGTGGCTGAAAATGGAGGGTTCATGGGAAAATGGGGGAGGCTCATCACAGACACTCACAAACACATCCATATACCACATACGTTATAAAAAACTCCAAAGAGAGCTAATAACTAAATATTGTTGTGACACTTCACTCACCTCAATGAGGTAAGAGGATCCTTCTGACAGAGTTGATCTCAACACCCGTTGCTTAGCAGCAACTTTGGAGACCCCTCCAAAGTGAGATGGCGAGCTACAGATTAACTGGAGGTGCAGAGGCAATCCCTCCTCTCCGTGTCTTCCTCTACTGCCAGAACTACTAACACCACAGCCATGGACCTGGGTCTCCTGTGGGCCCTAGAATGCAGAGAAATTTGGAACATCCAATGAGAAAATACTTGGGCTTCTTTTGTGGTTAATTTGATGCATTTGAACTATCTTTCCAGTAACTAGGATTCCGCAGCAGCTCTGGCTGAGGCCTAGTTTAAACCTTGCTTTCCCTTTTGCTTTCCGTTGTTATTAGACAATGCTTCACTTTCCCCTCCTCCTTTCCTTCCTCCCATCTCCTCCCTTCTACTTCTTCTTCTTTCCCTCATCTCTTTTTGCTCCATTTTCTTTTCTGAGTTCCCCCATTGTGTTAGCCAGGGTTCTCTAGAGGGAAAGAAGGGTTAGACGAATGAATACTGTAAAATAGTGTTTGCTAGGTGGTCCTCCTGCAGGTGGGCTGCTGGGTAGCCCAACAATGGGCATCTGCACGTCGGAGAAGCTGAAAACCTAGCAGCTGTTCAGTCCTTAAGGCTGACGCCTCAGCAGCCCCAATCTAGTGCTGAAGGCCTGGAGGGTTTCTGGAGAGACCTTCAATCCCTTTGGAAGGTTCGGAAGCTGGATGGGTTCTGATGGCAGGAAAGAATGGCCACAGCATCCGCAGTGGGATACACTCGCTCACCAGCAGGAAGCAAAGGCAAGCTGCAGTGTTTTTCCCCTCTCATCTCCATCGCTAGGTCACTGCTGGGAGGTGCCTGCCCGCCCACGCAGGGGTGAGAGTCTTCTCCTCAGTTAGTCCTTCCTTGGAAACACACTTGCAGACCCTCCCAGAGGTGGGTCTCTGAGTTTATTCCAGATCCAGTAAAGTTGACAGTCAAGATTAACTATGACACACATGTCTCGATGCAAGAGGTTCTACTCCTCCCTGATCTCCTTCCTATCCCAACACAGAGTTCTTGATTTTTTTTTCTCCTCCTTATTAGCAGCAGCGATAACTCAGAAATCAGATAAAATGAGTCCAGAAGTTCTTGTGGCTGGTAAAAGGACATCCAGAAGCTAGATCTTGAACACACAGGTTTCTTGCAGGAGAACTACTTCTGCAAGTGGTCTGGAGAAATTCTCTTTTGTGTGTGTGTGTGTGCGTGTGTGTGTGTGTGTGAGAGAGAGAGAGAGAGAGAGAGAGAACAAGAGTACAAATTGGAAGTTGGAACTCACCAGAAACTCACCAGACTTGAGGCTGTAGTTCTGAAGACGGAGGAGATGGGAAAAGAATGCTCTGTGGGTCCCTCTGGTTGGGAGGGATAAAGGTAAGATTTTATAAAGTCAAATTCTGGGTCATGTTACAAATCATAGTTCACTGTATGTTGTTAGAACAATTCATGGTTTACAAGAAAGTCAACATCTAGCAAATATTTACTGTGGAATGTTCTATGTAAGTGCTTTACACTAATGCACCTACATCAATCCCTACATTTTCATAAGCAGGACTCGCAATTGGCCCCATTTTACGAAGCCAGGAAGTGAAGAAGGTAAGAATTGACATTATGTCACTAGGGCTGTGGAATCTACATGGATTTTGGCATGCCAACCTGTTGTGGTTTGCCCTGAAGTTATCTGTATTTTGATGCTAATTCCACTGCCCCAGGGACAGCTGCCTAGTCTTGTACTCAGGAATCAGGTGACTTCACCAGAACCTTCCCCGCATTGAATTTGTAAAGTACAGGTGAGGGGCAGGTACAGGATAGAAGGAGGCCTGTCATTGGAGGAGAAGGAAGGAAGGGCGGGGGAGAAGTTTGAAGGAAGAGGAGGAGACTAGAACATAAAGGAAGAGACAAGAGGAAAAGGAGAGAGAAGCCGTGGCAGGACAATGGAGGCTGACGTAAAGATCTCGCTCTGTGTATTTACAAGTTGTTATCATGTTCCTAAGGGATGGATGGTACCGGGCTTTGTATGTTTAAGTGGGCAATTATATCTTACCAATTGGATCTAAGATTATTGTGCTGTCTGTTCTTTTATGTGACGGTTTGAGTGTAGGAAAGTGTGCGGCAGCAGGAGACATTGGGCCGCCGAGGAGTTGGGATATGTTTCTGCCAAGATATCTAGCAGATATCTTGGGGCACCACAGTGAGCGAGGTAAAAGACAAAGATACATTTTTTAATTTTTATATTTTTACATCAACACCAACCACTTGCGATGACTCTCAAGGTTGTAAGAATAGGGTGTCATCTTTGTCCTCCTCCCTTTTTTCTGGAGACGGAATCTCATGTAACCCAGGCTGGTCTTGACATCATTGTGTAACAGAGGATAGCCTTGAATTCCTGATCCTCAGGCCTCCAGCTCCCGAGTTCTGAGATTGTCATCCTACCCTATGTGGTACTGGGGATGGAGCCCCGGCTTCACGCATACCAGGCAAACAGTCCATGAATGTCCTCAGTTCTCTTTTGTCCTCTTATCTTGTTCTCTACTTCTGGTTCTTACCAGAGGAGATTCGCCCTGTTCTCTGACATGTGTGAATGTCCAAAGGCATTTCTGGTCATCACAACCGAGTATGTTGCTAACCAGTTTATGGTTCTTGAGAAACCCTTTCACCAAAGGAATAATTCAGGCCTAAAAGACAGTGGTGTGGAGGTTGAGAAGTCATGATGTAGTTTTAGAAAAGGGTTCAGAAGACTAAGAGACTGTTGGCACACAAAGACTCGCTGGTGGCAAGGTCAGGCGTTGGACTCCATCTGGCAGTCAGGATAGTTAAGAAGGAATTATTAGGTAGATCATAACTAGATAGATAGACAGGCCCCTATACTGAGGGCTTTTCTTGATGACAGTCACTTTCCAAATCAAAGCTGAAAGCATTGTTTTTCCTAGAAAACCCAGGCAATGCACAGCTTGCTGATTGGCAGCATGAGGTTACTTGTCCATGCAACCCCTGCTCCCATTCTTTATAAAGCCCGGAGCAAGAGCTGGACTGAAGTAGTGTTTCTTTGGACCCCTCCTGTTGGGTGGGAGCTCTGACACAGTTGACTGGAGTCCCGAAACTTTGCACTGTTCCTGGGAGCTCCCTTTCTACGATGCTCAATAGATCTCCTTCACTTTCAAATTCAGCCATTATCAGCAGGTTCCAGTGATTGGATCCATGAGACACGAACCTGCCGCCATTGCCTTCGATATTTGGAGCTCTGGTGACTGATGACCACCTGGCATCTTTGCACTGACACCAATCCTAAGTTTTGTTTCTTTCTGTTTTTTTACGAGATTCTGCCACACTCAAGGAAGCTGCCTGGGTCTCCTTGGGAGCTACTTCTACAAGGGGGCTCTTGTTTGAGAAGTAGCACTGAGTGACAGAGATGTTTTGGTTAATGGGCCTAGGTTCAAATCCCCTTCATAAAGTGGGGACTGTAACTTCTATTTTGCAGAGTTGTATCAGTGTCCAAATCAGATAATTTATATAAAGTACCCATTACACAGGGGGCTCGTAAGTGTTATGGTATTCCTTTAGGTCACATATTACAGTAGATGCCACCTTCAAGACAGGGTTTGATTCATCATTTAATACTTTGGAGGTGGCTGGTATATAAGATGAACTCAGGGAAGCTTTTGCCTCACAAGACTGAGTACATGATTTTAATCTCCAGCACCCTCATAAAAACCTTATAATGATATCGTGGTCTTGTAATCCCAGAGTTGGAGAGATGGGAAATGGGAAATGGAAACAGGAAACTCCCTGAAAGCTCACTGCCAGGTGGGTGGACCTATGTTGTGTCTACATGTTTGTGCTTGCACACACACACACACACACACACACACACACACACACACACACACACACACACACACACACACACGCACACACACACACACACACACACACACGCACACACACACACGCACGCACACACACACACCCACACACACCCCGACCACACACACACACACACCTCGAATTAAGATGAGACTCTTATTCTTTCGTCTCTTTGTGTGTGTGTGTGTGTGTGTGTGTGTGTTTTAGGACTTATTTATTATTTTATGTAGATGAGTAGTAGTACAGTGTAGCTGTCTTCAGACACACCTGAGGGCATCAGATCCCATTACAGATGGCTGTGAGCCACCATGTGGTTGCTGGGAGTTGAACTCAGGACCTCTGGAAGAACAGTCAATGTCCTTAACCACTGAGCCATCTCTCCAGACCCCTCATCTCTTTCTTTTATTTCCACACCACTGATCCATCCTATTGTCTTGGACATATTAGGAGAGATTGTGTTTTAAAGCTTCTGCCCTCCTAAACCACTCAAACAGAATAACTTTGGGTGGGAAAGAGGACATTATTAGTAAAATTGAGGGCTTTCTCTAAATCTACTTTAGTGGGGGACCCAGACTCCCTAGGGGAAAATGTCTGCAAAGGTACCACTGGGGGCTCAGAGGGAAATATTATGTTCTAACCTTTTAAAAATTAATCCGACTGTTAAGAGGGGTCCCAACTGTATTTCACCGAAGCCATAGTCTGAAAGGTACAACAATTGAACCAGGACAAATGGAGTGCCCTAAGCAAATGTCATGCCATAGATTTACCTACCTACAAGACATTGGCATGGTGCAGGTCAGAGGTTAATTAAAGACATTGAAAGGTCATTGTGTGATTAGGTGAAGGCAGACTTTTAATAGGACATCGGCCTGAGCCACACTGACAGAAGATTTATGCCAGGCGCGATGACATCGCCACGAATCCTGCTGATAACAAGAACCTCAGTATTGGCCTGAACAGAATGATGAATGAAGCCCATATCTCCCCACACTGCTCATTACGAGCCCTTCACTCCCGGTGGCACTTAGCAGCATCTATTTACCGGGGTTCGAGGGTGTGGGACAGCATCCAGTCCATCTAATACTTTTAAACGTACACTCGTGATATAAAAATGAAACAAGAGATAAGATTAGGCCATTGAATAATTGCACGGCACCGCTTCCTGGATTGTTTGCACCAGCACCAACATTAACCTCACACACTCCCAGCGTTCTTCCAGTGTGTGAGCAGCTCAAGAAAATTAATTGTCTGAGACAGAAGGTCAGAGGGAAAAAATTACCGATAAGCGCGAAACACGCTATAAAACAGAACCTGGCTTGAGTCTTGCCTTCCACGGCTCTCAATATGTGGAGAAAAGATAATGTAAGGAAAAAGACATCCAGATCCCAGTGCCACGCTTAGCGTTGCTGTCATGTTTGGATCCGATTAGGGAGCAGGATCTAGAAAGAAGGCCCAATAGATGGAGAATAAAAATAATAAATAAATAAATAAATAAATAAATAAATAGAAACAGCGTACGATATTGCTCGGCCAAAAGCAGATGGAGGAAGAACTAAAGGCCCTGATGAATAATGTTTACTTTCCCATGAAACTCCCTTTCAGCATGTTATGTATTTATCAAACCACCAGAGTGTAAATTCTATGAATAAGCCCTCCCAGCTCACAGCCAGCAGACACCATGGAAACTGCAGCAACAGAAAACGCTCGAGCATTCGAAAGGCTACTTTCTATGGAGTTGAGCATAGCTACGTCTGTAGCTTCACAGTGCAGGGGGCGGGGGCGGGGGGTCAGAATCTTTCTGCTTGGTCCACCAACCAGGGCCAGGCCAAGGAAAGATCACATCCCATCTAACCCCAAGGCAAGTGCCACATTAATTCAGAAACTCAAGATGAAGAGCCCAGTGGACATGGTAGGACTAGGAGCCAGCTGCAGGAGAGTAGCGGGAAGGTCACTGCTCCTCATTCGAGATCACTGGAGCTTTTTAAAAAATATTTTAAATTATCTGTATGTAGTGGGGTAGGGGTGTGGCATGGGGATTTGTGCCCATGAGTGAAATCCCCTTAGAGGCCAGAAGAGGATGTTGGATCTCCCGGAGCTGAAGTTATAGACGGCTGTTAGTCTGTGCTCTGAGAAACAAACTCAGGTTCTCTGGGAGAGCAGTCTGTGGGCTTTTAATAGCCAAGCTATCTCTCAGTCATTTTGAGACCATTCTGTTTATGGATAGAGCATATGTCAGGTGGATTTATACAGTCTAATAGTTCAGCCCAGGATATACGTGCAATCTATAGGAGATATGAGACTAAAACTATACATGCCAACCACATTCCGTGACACAGAGTAGACTATAGTTTTTGAGGGTTTAATGTAACCTCACTTGGAATGTGCAAAACCTAGCAAGAAATATAGACATTTCCTTGACAGCCTTTTGCAAGGAGTCTTCGTTCAGCTTGTATATATTATGCATGTACGTGTTAGCATACACCTGTGTGTTAACGCTAGGAGTCCTCCATTCCTGCTCCCTTATTTTCTTTGAGACAGGTCACTCACTGAACCTGGCCTTAAAGATGGAGGATTCTTGGAGATCTGGTCTTCAGTCTCCCTCTGAAGCCCAATGAAGATGGCTTGAATACCAACAAAAACACCAACTGAGGCAGCAATACAGTAGATAAACTTCAGGGGCAGTGAGGGCCAAACAAGCAAAAGCAAGGTTTTTGACTCAAGTTGCCATCCACTTTTAGGGTGGGTCTTGCCATTTCTCAGAATCGGATCAAGAAATCCCTCACCGGAGTGCCCCAGGGCTTGTCTTCTTTCAGTTGACTCTAAACCCATCACAATCATAGCATAGGCAGGGCCATTAAAGTGTGTGTGGGGGGGGGAGGGGGAGTTGACACTGCTATAGGGCTATTGGTGCAGAGTGTAAGGCATGACTATCAGTTTGGGATTCATTTCACTTTCGGAGGTGGTTTAAAGCTACCTGCTGTAAACAGCCTTTGCAAACTGCCCAGTTCAAAGCGCTAGACTGGAACAGACAGAAAAGACACAGCATCTTCTCTCTGCTCTCCTCCTCCTCCCCTCTCTTCTCCTCTCCTCTCCTCTCCTCTCCTCTCCTCTCCTCTCCTCTCCTCTCCCTCCTCTCCTCTCCTCCTCTCCTCTCCCTCTCCTCCCTCCTCCTTCTCCTCCCCTCCTTTCCCCCTCCCCCTATCCTCTCCTCCCCTCCTCCTCCTCCTCCTCCCCTCCTCCTCCTCCTCCTCCCTCCTCTCTCCTCCTCCCCCTCTCTCTCTCTCTCTCTCTCTCTGTTTTAGACAGGGTTTCTCTGTGTAGCCATAGCGAACCTAGAACTTGTTTCTGTAGACCAGGCTAGACTTGAACTCAGAGATCTCCCTTCCTCTGCCTTAGGAGTGCTGGCACTAAAGGCACATGCCATCACCACCTGGAAATTTTCTTTAAAAAACTATATCACTAGGAACATCTTGTTTTAAAAGTTGGGTAATCTCAGAAATTGGGAGGCACAGGCAGGTGGAGCTCTGTGTTTGAAGTCAGCCTGGTCTACAAAGCAAGTTCCAGAACAGCAAGAGTTACACAGAGAAACCTTGTCTCAAACAACTAAATGATGATGATGATGATGATGATGATGATGATGATATGATGCTGATGCTGCTGCTGCTGATGATGATGACGATGATATAAATAAGGGTTGAGATGTCTCGGTGACTAAGAGCATGGACTGCTTTTGCAAAGAACCTTCTCTCCATTCTCAGACCCTAGTGACGATGGCCTATAGCTCCAGCTACCAGTCATCTTCTGCCCTCTTCTGCCCTCTTCTGCCCTCCTGGCCTCTTCAAGCCCCTGCACCAACAGGCCCATATCCAACAGAGACATGAACAAACATAGTGAAAAAATAAATCTTTAAAAATGGGTGATAAAAGAGAAATGAATCAACTACGTAGCTAGGTTAGTGATGATCTCTTCTGCTCCAGATGTTATCGAGAATCTGAGAGTCTCAGTTGGCTGTCCAAGGCTGGGGCGAGAAGTGTCGGCTACTTCTCCTGGCTTCTTCATGTGGGTTCTGAGGACCCAATTCAGGTCTGCATGTGTGCACAACAAGCAGTTAACTCGGTGAGCAAGCCTGGGATGAAGGTTGTTCTGACGCCTGCCTTCGATGAGCCGTGGTTAAGCCATGTCCTTAAGTCAGGAGGGTAGCCTTACTTAAATGTCAGAATCTGTCTAGATAGCTGTCATGCACAGGGCCTGTGATGCAAACTATACTTTTAAAGATTGACCAGAGGCTTTGGCAAGTTAAAGGGCACAGGAGGGATTGTTACAAAAACTCTGTTTTTAGCTTGTGCAACAGAAATTCATTCGATGTCTGATCACAGAGGCTTTTTTCCATGAAGCATTTATGAGTGTCTCATGGAATTTATTTTGGAAAATAACTTATGGAAACAAATGTGAAAGGAAATACTGCTAACAGTTACTAGTTATGGCTTCGAGTGAGCAGAAAACACACACACACACACACACACACACACACACGAACAGGAGAGAGATGCAAAAACTCAAAGTGGAGGAAGACTGGAGAGATGGGTCATTGGTAAAGATGTGTGTTGCGTTTGCAGACTAGTGTTTGGTTCCTAGCATCTGTGTCATGCGTCTCACAACCAACTGTAACTCCAGGTCCAAGGACCTAACATCCTCATGTGCCCCCCTTCCTCCATACACTATTTTCTTTTTAAAAAACCTCAAAGGACCGAAGCATGAAATGCTGACTCTTTCTTATAATTCTAGCACTTGAGAGGAAGAAGCAAGAGGATCGGGAGTACAGGGATAGCCTGGGCTACATAGGGAATTTGAGGCCAGCCTTGTCTACTAAGACTCTATTTCAAAACAAACAAACAGCTTGTGAAGGCATAAGCAGGGGATAGATTGAGCCTTTTGATTTGCTGTAGCCGATCTCTAGTTTTTGCTCCTCCTCCTTAACATGTCCAGTAACAGTAGAG
This sequence comes from Rattus rattus, assembly GCF_011064425.1. Lineage (NCBI taxonomy): Eukaryota > Metazoa > Chordata > Mammalia > Rodentia > Muridae > Rattus > Rattus rattus. Next base: position 13,961,476 of record NC_046163.1, on the reverse strand, counting down.
GGTCAGAGAAAATGCTGTGCTACAAGAGAAAAGAAACAAACCAAAAAACCTCCAAACAAACAAAAATCCAAGCACCATAAAACCCCAAATCACAGAGCAGGGTATCTGAGCGTGTTTTCTTCTTTTTGCCTTGTTATCTTAGTTACACTTTATCATTGATGTTGCACTTTGGGCTTCTTCTGCCTTGGACCATAGCCACCTGGAGCCTCTGTTTGATGGAAAGCAAGGAGATGGTTGTCAACCTGGACTGTTCTTGGCAGGCAGGACTGAGCTGAACAGGAAAACAAATGCAGGATGAACAGGAACACAAACGTCCCAATGCAGGCCAGACTCCCTAGCCATGCAGAGAAGCAAAGCCATGGTGCATTCCTCTCAATTATCGGGAGGATTCCCAGGGAAAGTCAGTGAAATCTGACACAGACAAGTCAGATGTGACAATCTAAATAACCGGAATCATGTGTGGAAGAGATCCTGTTAGTGTCTCCTAGAATTTTTCTCTTCTTCTTTGTGTATGTGTACACGCATTCCTGTGTATATACATGTGCATGCTGGCTGTCTTAGTTAGGGCTTTACTGTTGGGAAGAGACACCATGACCAAGGCAACTCTCAAAAGGACAACATTTAATTGGGGCTGACTTTCAGGTTCAGAGGTTCAGTCCATTATCATCGAGGCAGGCACATGGCAGCATCCAGGCAGGCATGGTACAGGAAGAGCTGAGAGTTCTACACCTTCATCTGAAGGCTGCTAGCAGAAGACTGGCTTCCAGGCAGCTAGGACTAGGGTCATAAAACCCACACTCATGGTGACACACCTAGTGCAACAAGGCCACATCGTCTAATAGTGCTACTCCCTGGGCCAAACATACACAAACCATCACATTGGTGTACATGCAGGTCAGTGTGTGTGGGGTGGGGGGGGTGTTTTCCTCAATTGCTGTCCTCATTACTGTCAGATTTTTATCTTATTTTTAATTGTATGCTTCTGTCTGTGGGTATGTCTGCTGCAGTGTGTGTGAGCACCCTCAGAGGCCAGAAGAGGGCATCAAGATGCCAGGGAGCTGAAATTACAGGGAGGTATAAGCACCCATTATGGATGACAACCAAACTTCCATCTTCCGCAAGAGCAGTGCGCACCCTCAGATGCTAAGTCGTCTTAGCATGCCATTTTGAGGCCAGGCCTGTACTGATTAGTTTGGTTTTTTAAAATTCTTTTCTTTTATTGGATTTTTCGATTTACGTTTTAAATGTTATCTCCTTTCCAGAATTCCCCTCCAGAAACCCACTATCCCATCCCAACCTGCTTCTATGAGGGTGTTCTCTCACCCACCCATCTACTACCTCCTACCTCCTCGCCCTGATATTCCCCTACACTGGGCATCAAGACTTGACAGGACCCAGGGCCTCTCCTCCCATTGATGTCCCAAACAAGACCATCCTCTGCTACATATGAAGATGGGGCCTTAGGTCCATCCCTGTGTACTCTTGGGATGGTGGTTTAGTCCCTGGGAGCTCTGATTGGTTGATATTGTTGTTCTTTTTGTGGGGTTGCAAACCCCTTTGGCAACTTCAGTCCTTTAACTTCACAATTGGGGACCCCATTCTCAGTTCAATGGTTGGCTGTAAGCATCCACCTCTGTGTTTGTCAGGCTCTGGCAAGCCTCTCAGAAGACAGCTATATTGGGCTCCTGTCAGCATGCACCTCTTGGCATCCCCAGTACTGACTGGGTTTGGTGGTTGTATGTATATGGGCTGGATCTCCAGGTGGGGAAGTCTCTGGATAGCCTTTCCTTCAGTCTCTATTCCACAGTCTCCATATTTCCTCCTGTGGGTATTTTGTTCCCCCTTCTAAGAAGGTCTGAAGCATCCACACTTTGATCTTCCTTCTTCTTGAGCTTCATGTGGTTTGTGAATTGTATCTTGGTATTCTGAGCTTTTGGGCTAATATCTGCTTATCAGTGAGTGTATACCATGTGTGTGTGGTTATTTATTTTGTGTGTGTGTGATTTGGTTACCTCACTCAGGATGGTATTTTCTAGTTCCATCCATTTGCCTAAGAATTTCATGAAGTCATTGTTTTTAATAGATCAGTAGTACTCCATTGTATAGACATACCACAGTTTCTGTATCCACTCCTCTGTTGAAGGACATGTGGGTTCTTCCCAGCTTCTGGCTATTATAAATAAGGCTGCTATGGACATAGTGGAGCATGTGTCCTTGTTGAAGCATCTTTTGGGTATATGCCCAGGTGTGGTATAGCTGGTCCTCAGGTAGTACTGTGTCCAACTTTCTGAGGAACCTCCAGACTGATTTCCAGAGTGGCTATACCAGCTTGCAATCCCACCAACAATGAAGGAGTGTTCCTTTTCCTCTACATCCTTGCCAGCACCTGCTGTCACCTGAGTTTTTGGACTTAGCCATACTCACTGGGGTGAGGTAGAATCTCAGGGTTGTTTTGATTTGCATTTCCCAGATGACTAAAGATGTTGAACATTTCTTTAGGTGCTTCTCAGCCATTCCATATTCCTCAGTTGAGAATTCTTTGTTTAGCTCTGTACCCCACTTTTTAACAGGGTTATTTGATTCTCTGGAGTCTAACTTCTTGAGTTCTTTATATATATTGGATATTAGCCCTCTATCAGATGTATGATTAGTAAAGATCTTTCCCCAATCTGTCGGTTGCCGTTTTGTCCGATTGATAGTGTCATTGTCTTACAAAAGCTTTGCAATTTTATGAGATCCAATTTGTAGATTCTTGATCTTAGAGCATAAGCCATTGATGTTCTATTCAGAAAAATTTCCCCTGTGCCCATGTGTTTGAGGCTCTTACCCATTTTCTCTTCTATTAGTTTCAGTATCTGGTTTTATGTGAAGGTCCTTGATCTACTGGGACTCGAACTTTGTAAAAGGCAATAAGAATGGATCGATGTGCATTCTTCTACATGTTGACTGCTAGTTGAAAATGCTGTTTCTTTTCTACTGGTTGGTTTTAGCTCCTTTGCCAAAGATCAAGTGACCATAGATGTGTGGGTTCATTTCTGGGTCTTCAATTCTATTTTATTGATCTACCTGCCTGTCTCTGTACCAATATCATACAGTTTTCATCACTAGCATTCTGTAATACAGCTTGATGTCAGGGATAGTGATTCCCCCAGAAGTTCTTTTATTGTTGAGGATAGTTTTTATTATCCTGAGCTATTTTGTTATTCCAAATGAATTTTAAAAATGTTCGTTCTATATCTGTGAAGAATTGACTTAGGATTTTGAGGGGGATTGCACTAAATCTGTAGATTGCTTTTGGGAAAATGGCCATTTTTACTATATTAATCTTGCCAATCCATGAGCATGGGAGATCTTTCCATCTTCTGAGATCTTCAATTTCTTTCTTCAGCAACTTGAAGTTCTTGTCATACAGATCCTTCACTTGCTTGGTTAAAGTCACACCAAAGTATTTTATATTATCTGTGACTATTGTGAAGGGTGTCATTTCCCTAATATCTTTCTCAGCCTGTTTAGCTTTCGAGTAGAGGAAGTTTATTGACTTGTTTCAGTTAATTTTTTATCTAGACCCTTTGCTGAAGTTGTTTATCAGCTGAAGGAGTTCTCCAATAGAATTCTGGGGGTCACTTAAGCATACTATCATATCATCTGCAAATAGTGATATTTTGACTTCTTCCTTTCCAATTTGTATCTGCTTGACCTCTTTTTGTTCTCTAATTGCTCTGGCTAGGACTTCGAGGACTATATTTAGTAGGTAGTGAGAGAGTGGGTAGCCTTGTCTAGTCCCTGATTTTAGTGGGATTATTTTAAGTTTCTCTCCATTTAGTTTGATGTTGGCTACTGGTTTGCTGTATATTGCTTTTACTATGTTTAGGTGTGGGCCTTCAATTCCTGATCTTTCCAAGACTTTTATCATGAAAGGGTGTTGAATTGTGTCAAATACTTTCTTAGCATCTAATGAGATGATCATGCAGTTTTTTTTCTTTGAGTTTGTTTGTATAGTGTATTATGTTGATGGATTTCCTTATATTGAACCATCCCTGAATTCCTGGGATGAAGCCTACTTCATTACGATGGATGGTCGTTTTGATGTGTTTCTGAATTCTGTTTGCGAGAATTTTATTCAGTATTTTTACATTGATATTCATAAGGGAATTTGTTTTGAAGTTCTCTTTCTTTGTTGGGTCTTTGTGTGGTTTAGGTATATGCCTAATTAGAGCTTCATAGAAGGAATTGGGCAGTGTTCCTTCTGTTTCTATTTTGTAGAATAGTTTGGAGAGTATTGGTATTAGGTCTTCTATGAAGGTCTGATAGAATTATGCACTAAACCCATCTGGTAGTGGGCTTTTTTTGGTTGGGAGACTTTTAATGACACCTTCTATTCTTTTAGGGGCCATAGGACTGTTTAGATACCTTATCCTGTCCTGATTTAATTTTGGTACCTGGTATTTGTCTAGAAAATTGTCCATTTCATCCAGATTTTCCAGTGTTGTTGAATATAGGCTTTTGTAATAGGATCTGATGATTTTTTGGATTACCTCAGTTTCTGTTGTTTTGTCCCCCTTTTCATTTTTGATTTTCCTTTCATTTGGATACACTCTCTGTGCCCTCTTGTTAGTCTGGCTAAGGGTTTAATCTATCTTGTTGATTTTTCCCAAAGAACCAGTTCCTGGTTTGTAGATTCTTTATATAGTTTTTGTTTCTATTTGGTTGATTTCAGTCCTGCATTTGATTATTTCCTGAGTTTAATCCTCTTGGATAAATTTTTTTTTTGTTCTGGAGCTTTAAGGTGTGCTGTCAAGCTGCTAGTGTATGCTCTCTCCTGTTTCTTTTTGGAGGCGCTCAGAGCTATGAGCTTTTCTCTTAGCACTGCTTTCACTGTGTCCCATAAGTTTGGGTATGTTGTGCCTTCATTTTCATTAAATTCTAAGAAGTCTTTAATTTCTTTCTTCATTACTTCTTTGACAAAGTTATCATTGAATGGAGCGTTGTTCAGCTTCCATGTGTATGTGGGTTTTCTGTAATTTTTGTTGTTATTGAAGAACAGCTTTAGTCCATGGTGATCTGATAGGATGCATAGGATTATTTCCATCTTCTTGTATCTGTTGATGCCTGTTTTGTGACCAATTATATAGTCAATTTTGGAGAAGGTACCATGAGGTGCTGAGAAGAAGGTATATTCTTTTATTTTAGAATGAAATGTTCTGCAAATATCTGTTGAATACATTTGGTTCATAACCTCTGTTAGTTTTACTGTTTCTCCATTTAGTTTCTGTTTCCATAATCTGTCTATTGATGAAAGTGGGGTTTTGAAGTCACCTACTATTATTGTGTGAGGTGCAATTTGTGCTTTGAGCTTTAGTGAAGTTTCTTTTATGAATATGGGTGCCCTTGCACTTGGAGCAAAATATTCAGAATTAAGAGTTCATCTTGGTGGATTTTTTCCTTCAATGAGTATAAACTGTCCTGCCTTACCTTTTTTGATAACTTTTGGTTGAAAGTCAATTTTATTTGATATTAGAATGGCTACTCCAGCTCATTTCTTGGGACCATTTTCTTGGGAAAAAAATTGCCCAGCACTTTACTCTAAGGAGCTGTCTGTCTTTGTCACTGAGGTGCATTTCCTATATGTAGCAAAATGCTGGGTACTGTTTAAGCATCCAGTCTGTTAGTCTATGTCTTTTTATTGTCTTTTTAATGGAAATGAGTCCATTGGTGTTGAGAGGTATTAGGGACCAATGATTGTTGTTTCCTATTATTTTTGTTGTTAGAGGGGGAATTATGTTTGTGTGGCCATCTTCTTTTGAGTTAGTTGAAAGATTACTTTCTTGCTTTTTCTAAGATGTAGTTTCCCTCCCTGTGTTAGTTTTCCTTCTATTATCCTTTGTAGGGCTGGGTTTGTGGAAAGATACTGTGTAAATTTGGGTTTGTCATGGAATATTTTGGTTTCTCCATCTATGTTAATTGAGAGTTTTGCTGGTTATAGTAGCCCAGGCTGGCATTTGTGTTCTCTTAGGGTCTGTATGAGATCTGTCCAGGATCTTCTGGTTTTCATAGTCTCTGTTGAGAAGTCTGGTGTAATTCTGATTGGTCTGCCTTTATATGTTACTTGACCTTTTTCCCTTACTGCTTTTAATATTCTTTCTTTGTTTAGTGCATTTGTTGTTTTAACTATTATGTGATGGGAGTAATTTCTTTTCTTGTCCAATCTATTTGGAATTCTACAAGCTTCTTGTACACTTACGGGCATCTCTTTCTTTTGGTTAGTGAAGTTTTCTTCTACAATTTTGCTGAAGATATTTACTAGCCCTTTAAGTTGGGAATCTTCACTCTCTTCTATAACTATTATCCTTAGGTTTGGTCTTTTTATTGTTTTCTGAATTTCCTGGATGTTTTGGGTTAGGGTCTTTTTGCATTGTCAATTTTCTTTGACTGTTATGAAATGTCCTCCACTTTTCATGTGCTTGAACATTTGGATCGCAGCTGGCGCTGCTGTTGGAAGGTGTGGAACCTTTAGGAGATGACGCCTTGCTGGAGGAAGAGTTATTGAAGGAGGTTCTTGAAACTGTATTGACCAGCCCCACTTCCTGTTTATTCGATGCTTCCTGAGTGCAGACGTAATGTGACCAGCCAGCTTCTGCTCTAGCCATCCTGTCTTCCCTGCAATGACAGACTGTGTCCCTCCATAACTGTTAGCACAAACAAACCCCTCTTCAGTTGTTTTGTCAGAGTATTTAACCCCAACAACAGAAAAGTATCTAAGAGAGCCTCTAACCAAGTCTTTTTTTCATTTTTCCTTTTTATTTATTTTTCTCTCACATATACATCCCAACTGCAGTTTCTCCTCCGTCCCCTACCTCCAGCCTCTCCCCCACACTGCCCTTGTCCTCCAGATCCATCCCCCTCTTCACCTCCCCTCAGAAAAGAACAGGCCTTCCTGGGATATCAACCATATAAGGAATAATAAGCTACAATAAGACCAGGCACATTTTTCTCACATCAAGACTGAACAAGGGAACCTGGTAGAAGGAAAAGGGTCCCAAAGGCATACAAAAGAATCAGAGACAGCCCCCGCTGCTACTGTTGGGAATCCCACAAGAACATCAAATTACACAACCATAAGATATATGCAGAGGACTTAGTTCAGACTAATACCAGCTCCCTGATCCCTATGAGCCTACTTGAGAGTTTTAGTGAGTTGATTCGGTGGGTCATGTTCTTGGGGTGATCCTGATCACTCAGGTTCCCCCAATCCTCCCTCCCCTCCTCCAAAGGACTCTGGGAGCTGTGTCTAATATTTGGCAGTGGGACTCAGCATCTGCTCACATCAGTTGCTGGATGAAATCTCTCTGGTCTCTCTGACGACCATTATGCTTGGCTCCTGTCCCAGCACATCCTGCAGGTGTAGCAAACTGTAGGTTGGAGGGTTTTGTGACTGTGTTGGTGTCCCAATCTTTCTTCCTGAGGCCTTGCCTGGTTACAGAGGATGACCAATTCATACTTCATGTCCCCCAGTGCTAGTCCTCGCTAGTGTCACCCTCATGTTCCAAGGAGTTTTCGGTACACTAGATTTCTATGTTCCTGAAATATTCCCCAACTCCATTTATCGTTGTCAGTATTTTCTCCCTTCATCCTTCCCTGACCCCTCCTGTTCTCAGAATCCCCACCCACCCTTAGTCCATCTGCAAAATCTGTTCTACTCCTTCTTCCCTTGCATCCCCGGCCCCCAAGCTCTTGTCATTTAGCTTCTCTGGGTCTGTGATGGTAGCATGACCATCCTTTACTTTACCCACTAATAAATGAGTCCATACCATGCTTCTATTTCTGGGTCTAGATTACCTCACTCAGGATGATATTTTTCCTAGTTTCATCCATTTTGCCTGCAAATTTCATGATGTCATTTTTTTAAACATCTGAGTAATATTCCATTGTGTAAATGTACCACTTTTTTCCTTTATCCATTCTTTGGTTGAGGAACATATAGGTTGCTTCCAGTTTCTGGTTATTATGAATAAAGCAGCTACAAACAGTTGAGGAAGTGTCTTTGTGGTAAGAAGGAACATCCTTTGGATATGACTGGATCTTGAGGTAGATCGATCCCCAATTTTCTGAGAAACCTCCATATTGATTTCCGGAATGGCTATACAAGTTTACACTCCAACCAGCAATGGAGGCGTGTTCCCCTTGTGCTGTCGCTTGTGTTTCGATCTTGGCCATTCTGTCAGGTGTGAGGTGGAATCTCAAGATTTTGATTTGCATTTCCCTGACGGCTAAGGATGCTGAACATTTCTTTGTTTCTCAGCCATTTTGGGTTTCTCTGTTGAGAATTCTGTTTGGATCTGTACCCCACTTGTTAGTTGGGTTATTTAGTTTGTCGATGTCTAATTTCTTGAGTTCTTTATACATCCTGGATATTAGCCCTCTGTCAGATATGGCATTGGTGAAAACCTTTTCCTATGCTTTAAGCTGCTATATGACCAATTTTTTAAAAACTCTTGGTTATGAATATAAACATTTCTCTTCCATGATACTTCAGACACTAACAAAGGGCTCTTTAAAACTAGATTATTGTGGCTGTACTGAATATTGAACACATGGCCTTATGCATGCTTATGATCAACCACTGAGTTACAACCCAGTACTCTGAACTCTCTTCCCCGCCACATCTTCCTTTCATCCTTTCCTTTCCTTTCCCTTCCTTCTTTCCTTCCTTTCTTCTTTCCTTCCTTCCTTCTTTCCTTCCTTCCTTCTTTCCTTCCTTCCTTCCTTCCTTCCTCTCTTCCTTCCTTTCTCTCTTTCTCTCTTTCTCTCTTTCTTTTTTTCCTCCCTCCATCCCTCCCTCCCTCCTTTCTTTCTTTCTTTCTTTCTTTCTTTCTTTCTTTCTTTCTTTCTTTCCTTCTTTCTTTCTTTGTTTCCCTTTAATTTTGAAATCATGACGTTGTCTAGGCTGTTTGAACTTCCTTTGTAGACCAGGAAAATCTGAACATGTGTTTGTTTCAGTTTTCTGAATGCAAATGATTTTAAACATGAATCAGTGTTTATTTAAATCTTCTACACACAAAACCTCACCTTCCCAGCAACAGTGTGGCTCAGGGGTAAGACTGGCACTACTTCTCCATCTTCCCCTACTCTGATAACTAGCTCAAAAAAAAAAAATCAATGTCAGCTAAGAAGACAGGCAGTTGGGAGGCCAATTTCTCTCTATATGTCATTTAAAAATAAATGCTTTTAGGACTAAAGACAAAGACTAGTGGTTAAGAATGCTTGCTGCTACTGTGGGAGACTGGAGCTCAGTTCCAGCACCCAGATCAAGAGCTCATAACCACTTAAAACCCCCACTCCAGAAGTTCTGATCCCTTCTGGCCTCTGTCAGCGCACACATGCACGTGCGTGCACACACACACACACACACACACACACACACACACACACACACACACACACACCTAAAAGTAAATGTTTGCTCTCCACAGTTGCATAATGTCTTGTGCAAAAGCTTTTTTGCTTATATGTGTATTTTTCCTTTTATTGAAAAAATTTTTCTTATATAATATATTCTAATTACAGGTTCCTCTTCTCACCCTACTTTCTCCCAACCTCTCCTATCCCCTTTTCTGTCTCTCACTAGAAATCAACAGGCTTTCAAGAGATAATAATAAAATAAAGTAAAAGAAGATAAAATGAAAACCAGCACATAGAATAGTACAAAACAAACAAACAAAAGGAAAAGAGTCCAAGAAATGGCTCAAAAAGATTTATATGGAGGCAGAGACCCACTCATTCACACACTCAGAAATCCCATAAAAACACTAAACTGGAAGCCATGATATACTTAATGAACATTTACTGTAACAAGGGAAAATAAAACTAAAAATAAGGTTAAAATAAAATAAGCTCTGATATGGCATTATGACACAAGGAGCCCGCAAAGATGCCATAGAATTTATTTGGCCATTTACTACTGGACGTGTAGCCTACCCTTAAGAGTAGTTTGTTTTCCCAGGGAAACTCCTTTGGGGAAACCCAGTCTTTACTTACAAGTGGTTGTCAGTTGGAGATAGCTAGAAACTAGGCATGGGGACACGTGTCCCCTTCTTTCAGATCTATGTCTCCATCTGGTACAGACCTGCGCAGGCCCTGTGCATGTTGCTCCTGTCTCTGAGAGTTCATAACTAAATATATGGTGATACAGAGGGCTTTGGTTTCTTGGCATTCCCCAACCCCTCTGGCTCCTACACACTTTCTACCTCCCCTTCTGAGGGGTTCCCCGAATACCGAGCAGAAGGGTTTGATGGAGACATTCCATTTAGTGCTGAGCATGCCAAGATCTCTCACGCTGCACATTGCCTGGCTGTGGTCTTTATGTTTGTCCCCATCTGCTGCAGAAGAAGCTTCTCTGATGATGGCTGAGCAGGCCACTGATCTTCCCTTACCACGGTGCATATGTGTTTTTAATTTAAGGCAAATCTGCCGGTTCTCTCAACAGAGCAGACATAGACAGGTTACTGCCAGCAGCTATTTAGATGTGATTACTTCCCTACTCATCTTTGGACTTAGTGATCTATTCCTGAGGGATACTTTGACTCTGTTTGGCATCACTTTCATACTACGGTTTCATGTTTTGTCGTGTGAAAAAGAAAGCTTTAGAGAGTATTGTGATAACTTATTTCTTCTAAGCATGACATGGTTATAGTCATCACAGAGACAAGATTGCTATAGGAGCTACAGAGGACCTTGCTGTGTTTCCAGTCTAAACAGGAAAATAAGAAAGGCAATACACAGATAGCCAGGGCATAATCATGAGATGTCCATGGATGGAGGGAGAGAGGGTCCCTAGATTTTCATTCAAGATCCTCCTACCGCCCTCTCCTGTCACCTGGTCTGGAGTAGAAGTGGTAGAGTAAATAGGAAGTAAAAAGTCCATGGGGAGGGGACTACTGCCATGAGTCACCTCTCCTGCTCCTGGAAGCAGCCTCTCATATATTGATCCACCAGGAGTGACTTCATTGACTCAGCATGCTGGGCTCATATGGACTTGTGTCTGTGGTCTGTTATTGCCCTGCCAGGAGTGAAGAGACACTTCTTCATGTCTCCTCAGGAAAAGCTGTGCATCAGAGATTCTTAGCATTAAGAGCATCATTAAGAGTACAAACAGCTGTGTACACAAGTGAATAGTTTGAGTGTGAGTATGTGTGTATGAGTGTGTGTGAGATTGTGTGAGAGTGTGTGTGAAATTGTGTGAATGTGAGTGTGTGTGTATGAGTGTGTGTGTGCGTGTGTGTATGTGTGTGTATGTGTGTGTGAGTATGAGTGTGTGTGTGTGTGTGAGTGTGTGTGTGAGTATGAGTGTGTGAGAGTGTGTGTGAGAGATTGTGTGAATGTGAGTGTGTGTATGTGTGTGTGTGTGTGTGAGTGTGTGTGTATGAGTATGTGTATGAGTGTGTGTGTGAGTGTGAGTGTGTATGAGTGTGTGTATGAGTGTGTGTGAGTGTATGAGTGTGAGAGTGTGAGTGTGTGTGTGTGTGTGTGTGTGTGTGTGTGTGTGTGTGTGTGTGTGTGTGAGTCTTAAGGTGAACGTTTGTAAGTCTTGCCTCCCTGCTGGTTTTCTCTGCCTGGGTCTTGGATATGGATGGATATACAACCCCTCAGCTTCATTCTCTGACTACTTCTTGTCTCTCTCTCTGTTATGGACTCTCCCAATGGGACTGTAGGCCAAAATAAGCACTTTCTTTTTTTACCCTTATAAGTCATTTTGATCATGGAGCTTTATTACAGTGACAAAAAATAAGGACTGTACCTCCCTATCATGTTATGGTACCATTCCTTGCATTGTGGCATTTACTAGACCAGCTTGCTTTTATGGTTTCCAAGATAAAGAGCACCTCAGTTGGTTCTGCTGAGACTTCCAACACTCCTGTCTCACGGAGGCTCAACCAGGACAGCGCCTGGCAGAGTCCAAAGATGATGAACACTGGGAGATTCCTCGCATCCAACTTCTAAATCTGTAAGTTCACATCCAAGATAGAAGGAACGCAGGGGCCTAACTCCTCAGCTCTGGGTATGCTAGGTTCTGGGCATGACTACAATACAAGAGGATGAGGGGCTCTGGAGACTGCACATCCCGGACAGGCGCCTGAGTTTGGTCCTTGGGACCTAGGTGGTAAATGAGAACACCGACTCTGGCGAGCTGTCTTTCGACCCTCACACGCACAGTGTGGAACCTCTGCATCCCCTACAACAAAACCAGCAAACTTTCATTGTTTTTCAGATGTGAGAAGATGAGCTGGGGAAGCAATGTCGTCATTAGCACAATCTAATGCGGAAAGTTTAAAGGCTGAGGCTTCTTGTGCTAGTCATTATTCTCTCTGCTGCAGCCAAATCCAACCAGAAGCAACTTAGAGGAACAGGGGCAAGAGGGGCAGCAAGGGTAGGAGAGGCTGCAGCAGGGGCAGCAGGGAGAGGAGGGGTTGCAGGGCCAGTAGGGGCAGGAGGGGCTGCAGGGGCAGGAGGGACAAGAGGGGCTTCAGGGGCAACAGGGGCTGGAGGGGCTGCAGGAAGGGCTACAGGAGCAGAAGGGGCAGCAGGAAAGGCAGGAGGAGGGGCAGCAAGGGCAGGAGGGACAGGAGGAAGGGCAGCAGGAGGAAGGGCAGCAGGAGCAGCAGGGGAGAGGAGGGGTTGCAGGAGAGGAGGGGCAGGAGGTGCAGCAAGGGGAGGAGGGGCAGAAGGGGCTGGGAGGGGCAGGAGGGGACAGGAGGAAGGACAGGGGAAGGGCAGGGCAGCAGGGAGGGGGGGGCTGCAGGGCAGAAGGGCTGGCAGCAGGGGCAGGGACAGAAGAGACTGCAGGAGGGGCAGGAGGGGGGCAGCAGGGGCAGCAGGGAGAGGAGGGGTTGCAGGAGGGGCTGCAGGGGCAGAAGAGGCTGCAAGAGGTGCAGCAGGGAGAGGAGAGGTTGCAGGGTCAGCAGGGGCAGGAGGGCCTGAAGGAGGGGCAGGAGGGGCAGGAGGGGCAGGAGGGGAACAGCAGGGGCAGCAGGAGGGCCTGCAGGAGGGGGGAGGAGCACTGGAGGGGCAGGAGGAAGGGCTGGGAGGAAGGGCAGCAGGGCAGCAGGGAGGGGGGTTGCAGGAGGGACTGCAGGGGCAGAAGAGGCTGCAGGAGGGGAAGCAGGAGGGGCAGGAGGAGGGGAAGGAGGAGGGGCAGGAGGGAGGGGGCAGGAAGAGGGGCAGGAGGGGGCTGCAGAGGCAGGAGGGGGGCAGGAAGGGCTACAGGAGCAGGAGGGGCAGCAGGAGAGGCAGGAGGAGGGGCAACAAGGACAGGAAGGGCAGCAGGGGCAACAGGAGGGGCAGGAGGGGCTGAGAGAGGGACTGCAGGGGCAGGAGGAGGAAGAGCAGGAGCAGCAGGGGCAGGAGGGCCTGCAGGAGGGGCTGCAGGAGGGGCAGGAGGGGCGCAGGGAGAGGAGAGGCTGCAGGGGCAACAGGGGCAGGAGGGCATGCAGGAGGGGGCAAGAGAGGCAGGAGGGGCAGGAGAGCCAGGAGGAAGGGCAGCAGGGGCAGCAGGGAGAGGGGGGTTGCAGGAGGGACTGCAGGGGCAGGAGGGCTGCAGGAGGGGGGGGCAGGGAGGGAGGGTTGGATGGTCAGCAGGGCAGGGAGGGCCTGCAGGAGGGGCTGCAGGAGGGGGGCAGGGGCAGCAGGGCAGGGAGGGGTGGCAGGAAGGGCAGGAGGGGCAGGGAGCAGCAAGGGCAGCAGGGAGAGGAGGGGCTCCAGGAGGGGCAGAAGGGGCAGAAGAGGCTGCAGAAGGGGGTGCAGGGGCAGCAGGGGCAGGAGGGGTTGCAAGAGGAACAGGAGGGGCAGCAGGGGCAGCAGGGAGAGGAGAGGTTGCAGGCAGGGTGGAAGGGGCAGAAGGAACTGCAGGAGTAGCAGCAGGGGAAGGAGGGGCAGCAGGAGCAGAAGGGGGAAGAGGAAGGACAGCAAGGGCAGGAGGGGCAAGAGGGGCAGGGAGGGGGAGGGGGATCAGGGGAAGGGGGAGGAACTGCAGGGGGGAGCAGTAGGGGGCAGGGCAGCAGGGGGCAGGGGCAGGGGGCTGCAGAAGGGGGCTGCAGAAGGGGCTGCAGGAGCAGAAGGGACAGGAGGAGCAGCAGAGGCTGCAGGGCAGGAGGGGCAGGAGCAAGGGCAGGCAAGAGGGGGAGGAGGGGCAGGAAGGGCTGCAGGGGCAACAGGGGCTGAAAGGGCTGCAGGAGGGGCACTGGGGGCAGGAGGGGAAGAGGAGGGGCAGCAGGGAGAGGAGGGGCTGGGGGCAGGAGGGGCCAGGGGAAGGAGAAGCAGGAGGAGGGGCATCAGGGGCAGGAGGTATGTTAGGGACTGGAGGGGCAGCAGGGGCAGGATGGGCAGCAGGAGGAGCAACAGCAGGGGCAGCAGGGGCAGCAGGGGCAGGAGATGTGTCAGGGATAGGAGGGGCAGCAGGGGCAGGAGGTCTGGCAGGAGGGTTAGGAAGGGTAGCAGGGGTTGGAGGGGCCGCAGGAGAGGGACAGCAGAGGCAGTAACAGGGGCAGCCAAAGCTGGTCACATTGCATCTGCTCTGAGTTGCTCTGAAGTGGACCTGGGTATCCAACATTCATGGCTGTGCTGGAAAGATGGCTCGGTTGATAAAGAACTTGCCTTGTAAGTATGAAGTTCAGAGTTCAGATACCCAGCATTCACACACACACACACACACACACACACACACACACACACACACACACACGCACAGGTGTGTTCATTCCCAGACGCATGCGTCTGTAACCTTACTATGTTCCCAGGGAAAGGGTCAAGCAGAGAAAATCGGATCCCTGGAGATCACTAGGAAACTACTCTTGCAAATAAGGTATCTCTGGTTCTAGTGAAGAACATTGTCTCCAAAACAAAATCAAATCAAATCAAACAAATAAAAACACTGGGTAATAGATATTGACGGGCCAGAAAGCCTGCCCCTAGTGACCAAAGTAAACCCTGTGTGTGGTCCCTGGGAAAACCTCCTACACGAAACCCAGAGCATGTCCATGAAGAGTGATGTGACTGGATGCAGTTGTGTATAATCGGGGGAGTGTGTGGTGAGTGTGTGGTGAGTGTGTGTGTGCCTCAGCCACATGGACTCAGTGTTTATGGCAGGTCCACTCAAATAGTGGATCCTGTTTCTTCTTCAGACATGGGTGGGGGAGAGTGGGCAGCACCAACAGAAAGTTTAGTTCACATGACAGTGCTAGCCGTAGCCTCAGTACCAATGAAAAGTTCTTCAGTAGAGATCACAAGGCCCTGTGTCAAGTACAGGGAGCACATTCCATCTCTGTCCCAGGCTATAGAAAGGATCAGGAGCCCAGGCCTGTAAGATGTTGTCGTGGTGCAATCGTTGCTGTGACTGAACTCTTAATTGTGATTTGGTCTCAATTGCCAACTTGTCTTAAGTCACTTGGGACATGCCTCTGGGTGGGTCTGGGAGACATTTTCAGGAAGGACTGACTAAGGGCTGAAGACATTTGAGAGTACACAACACCTCCTAATGGTGGCCCAGTATAAACGGTTCTAAGTGGGCTAAAGATAAGAATTAGCAGGGAGGAGCAGATGACCTAGTATGGGTTGCCGGCACCAATTCCTGGCATTGTACAACCTGTAGCCAGCTCCAGAGTATCTGATGCATTTTTTTTGGCATCAGAAGACACTACATACATGCAGCTCTCACAGACACATACACATGCACACATGCATGCATGTGTGCATTCTATCAAAAACTCAGGGTTGCTTTTGCCTGCCTGCTTTCTTGCAGGTAAATATGTCTGTTCTGTTGCTGCTGCTGCTGCTGCTGCTGCTGCTGCTGCTGCTGCTGCTGCTGCTGCTAATCTTTGCTGACATCAGACTTCAGCTTCCTTGGCTTCCGATGTAGACTGAAGACCAGCACCACTATCGACATCTTCTAGACCTCCAGCTCCAGACTGAGGCTGCTAGGTATCCATCTCATGGGCTGAACATCTCAGTACACGGTCTCTCCAGCATGCAATCAGTGCTGGACTAGTCAAGCCTGTCTGCTGCAAGCCAAGCCAGTCTATTAACTCTCCTCTGTAGTATATTTTCATTCTATATATATTCTATTCTGTTAGCTTCCTCCGGAGAACCCTGGTACAGAGTTGTTTCAGCAACCGCTTCCCAGAGAACACTTGGTTAACAAGGATCATGCAGTGCTGGGTTGCTCCTTCTAGAGCAGCCTTTAGAAAAACCTCAGAAGTAGAAGACACCTTTTTGATAGAAGAATACAGAGGAAACGAAGGCAGCTGAATCGATTAGACTGCTCAATACCCACACAGCATTCTGCATAATTAGTCAAGCAGGAATGATGCGCTTAAGTAATTTGTAGCATTTCTGGCTTGTAAAGAAGAGAAGCTATCAAAAAAAGCAATAAAGACACATTAAAAAAAAACTGTTCCAAGATGCTCAGCGGATGCTGATAAACTCCTGTTAAAAATATGTCTAATCTACTTCCCAAAAAAAAGTGAAAAGGTCTGTCTGCAAAAGTAGCTAGAAAAATTGCCTAGGAGATGTAGCCTTGGACTTGAGAGAAATATCAATCTGAAAAGTCTATCATCCAAAGACCTGTACGTCAATAGTAGATTTGAATTATGGAGCTGGGCTGCACCTTAATTTACACGGTTCTTCCCCAAGTAGCCAGATAATATTAATACCTTGCATTTATATGACGACTGTCTTCCCAGATGGCTTCATTAAATTGTATGTTTTATGAGACCCTCTCTCTGAAACGTGGTCATCTCTGGATGAGAACGATGCTCCTGGGTGACTCAAGCGAGGGGAAAAAATCCCCATCTTCCTACCCGCGATCATAAAAACGTTCAGTTAGCAAGCATTTCCTGAGCATCTGTGTGGGCAGAGCCGGAGACAAGTCTGTAGACAGTGACATACGGAAGCTTAAAAGGACGTGGTCCCAGAGCAGCAGAGACGCCTCGGTCCATAATGTGTTTGCTTGTTTTGCTGTGCAAGTGTGAAGACCCGAGCTGAGCTTGGGTTCCCGGCACTCACATAAAACGCCAGGTACAGGAGGCCATGCGGGCTGCACCACAGCCACAACATTCCCAGAAGCTTTGAGCAGAACTGGCACCCGGAAGGAAGCTCGGGGAGGTATAGACAGGCCTAAACAGCTAGAGTGGGGTTTAATCGGGGGACATAGGCAGGCCTAGGCAGGAGAAGCTGAGTTCCCAACTTGATACAGGAGCTAGGTGGGGGCTAGACTTCTGGAGTAAAATTCCTGGGAGCTGTGAGCAGGCCTGGTACAG
The DNA here is from genome assembly GCF_011064425.1 of Rattus rattus. Lineage (NCBI taxonomy): Eukaryota > Metazoa > Chordata > Mammalia > Rodentia > Muridae > Rattus > Rattus rattus. The sequence goes on along the minus strand of NC_046163.1, from coordinate 13,944,170 downwards.
GCTGTGCTGCTGCTGCTGGTGGTGTTAGCAGAATACAGGTAAAACAAAAGTAGAGAGCAGGAATAGAGGAGAGAGACATGTGATGGGCAGCGGAGTGATGGGAATTGGGGAATGCAGGGTCAGAGGAAAACTTAACCCAAATGAACTAACTGTGCATGAAGAAGCTACTTGGGAGCACCTGTGATCTTGCTATGCAAATAAAAACAATTTAATGAAGGAATTGTACAACATAATATGAACACTCAGGGGAAACATACTGTGAATAAAGGTTTAAGTGGGCTTGGGAACAGGGTGGGGAAGGGATCGTTTAACCAAAACTTAGATGATATGAAGACCCTTGCTTTGTAATCTAATTGAAAAAATGTAACTTTTAGAGGAAGTTTGAACTCAAGTACTCCTTGTTAGTGAACAATCCTGCTCCCAGAAGATACGTGTTATTAAGTGAAAAGCTCAGTTCTGGGCATGAATTGCTTCCCTGATTTATTGGTCAAAGAGGCTTCAGAGGCATCAACCCATAAAGCCTATCACCATTGCTCTTGATTGCCTACTGTAACATGGTGACAGGACCCATCCCTAAAAGCAATACATGCTTTTGTTGCAGGACACAGAGAAATCAATCCTGAACTGATCAGAAAACTCTCCCTGCTGGTTACCACTCAGAGTGCTAGAAAACCCTATGCAAGCTGCTACTGGGGGAGAAGGGACATCAGTGGTCTTATCCAATGCTGGGTCTTTTTTTTTTTAAAGATTTATTTATTTATCATATATAAGTACACTGTAGCTGTCTTCAGACACACCAGAAGAGGGCATCAGATTTCATAACAAGTGGTTGTGAGCCACCTTGTGGTTGCTGGGACTTGAACTCAGGGCCTATTGGAAGAGCAGTCAGTGCTCCTAACCACTGAGCCATCTCTCCAGCCAGTGCTGAGTCTTCTATGCAACAATACAGACCTGCCAGGTAAGATGTGTCTGTGGTTGCAATGGCGGCACAACGGCTTGTGGATAATCTCTTGGGGGTGAGCCCTGCTCCACAGGAGGGAATTCATGGCTGGTATGGTAAACACAGCCAAAAACATGGCCAGGAAAGTCATGGGCCCCAGGGGAGAACCTTTTGATGCTGTTTTTTCTCAATAGTTATGTTGTCAAATCACCTATGGATGTTTAGGTTTATAAAGGTGGATGTATTTGTGCTGCTCCTAATTCTTCGGAGAAGCTCCTTATCGCAGTGCATTGTGGGTACTGAAGAGAGTCACTACTTAAAATGCCGACGATAAGTAACAGTGAATGCTTAGCCGTAGATAGGGCATCTGGATCAAGCCCCATTCACAGGCTTAGGGAACATCTTTGAAGAGGGGATACAAAGAATGTATGATTTGGATGATGAGGGAGAGTGCTGTGAACTGCTGTCCCCTAGATAGGCCTGCCTGTTCCCCACATGGACACACAGCAGTTGTGGTCACCATGGTTACTTGCACAAGACCTATGCAAGATCAAGCCAATTAACAGTTCCAGTGTGGAAGACAGAGGTGGTTCTGGTGTACCATCTGCTGCTGCAGCTATAAAGCTTGCTCATGCCCAGTGGATGACCTTAGGCCCATGCATGTGACTACTGAAGAGCTCGCTCATGCCCAGTGGATGACCTTAGGCCCATACATGTACTACTGAAGAGCTTGCTCATGCCCAGTGGATGACTTTAGACCCATGCATGTACTACTGAAGAGCTTGTTCATGCCCAGTGGAGGAGTTGGAGGAAGAGAGAGATCCAGACTGTATAAATTGTATAAATGCATGACATTTTCCAAAGAATAAATACATATTATAAAAAAGTACAGGAGTATTTACAAGTGCCTGGAATCCCAGTTGATAGATGAAAACAGGTGGATTTCTGGGTCTCTTGGGCCAGCAAGTTGTATTGAATGATGACTTCTGGGCCAATGAGAGTCCTGTCTTAAGGACATGATGGCACATGCCTTTAATCTCAGCATTCCAGAGACAGAAGCAGGCAGATCCTTGTGAGTTTGTTCCAGGCCAGTCAGAGTGACACAGTTGACCCTGTTTCAAACAAACAAAAGATGGAGAGAAACAGAAAAACTCAATTTCTGGCCTCTACACACATATGCATCCGTAAACCTGCATACAGCACTACATGAACACACACACACACACACACACACACACACACACACATCACACATCACACAACACACACACACTCACATGTACATACCCACCAATAAATATTTAAAAAATAAAGAGAAGCAAAAAACAAGTCACTCTGTTGGCTTATATCTAGAAGTTTCTCCCCAACCACTCCCATTCTTATAGCGTCTGCTGTTTGGGGAGGTTTTTGAGCATAGCTGTTCTGACTGGATAAGACAGAATCTCAAGGTACTTTTAATTTTCATTTCTATGATGACTAAAGACAGTAGACATTTTTCAAGTGTTTACTGGCCATTGGGTCTTTTTTTAATGACGTGTTTATAAACTGTCTTATGTATATGTGGGAACACATCTGTATGTCTGCATGTGGACTCCAGAGAACCATTTTCAGTGTCATTTCTCAGGAATCACCTATCTTCCTTGAGACAGGTCTCTTGTTGGCCTGGAGCTCAGGAAGTAGACTGGGCTTGCTGACCAGCGAGCCCCAAGGACATGGAAGGCTGTATCCACCTCTCTAGCCCTGTACCCTGGATTTTCCACATGGATTCTTGGGATTGACCTCAGGTCCTCTGTCTTACACAGTAGGCCCTTGACCAGCTGAGCCATTTCTCCAGCCCAGTTTGTTCTTTTGAGAAGTATCTGTTCAGTTGACCTGCCTATTTCCTGGTTAGCACACTTATTCGTTTGATGTTTGATATCTTTTGGGGTTCCTTCTAAATTCTGGATATTAACCTCCTGCCAGATGACTAGCTAGCAATGATTCTTCACTGATTCTGCACTGCAGGCTGCCTCTTCTCTCTTTACCCTTCTGTTTGCTTTGCTCTGCAGAAACTTTTTACTGTGGCATGTGCAATTCCATCCATGAATTCTTTCCTAAACTACAGAGCTAATGACCCACAAAATCATTGCCTTTGCCTAAGGAAAATTTCTGTCATCTCGGAGTCTTCCAAATCAGAACTAGAGGCTGTCTGAGCAAGAGGAGGGAGTGGTGGCTCTGGTGTTTACTTAGCTTGCGGAAACTCAAGGGATAATATTAAAGTGCAAAGGCTAATGTTCCCTTCTGGAAGTCATTCTCCGTTGTTTTCAATGTATTAGTCATCCGATGAAAGCAGGCAGGCTTCTAGGCCGTCGACTTCAAGAGTTCACTGAATCTCAGACTGTTTTCTAGCACTTTATGCTTTGTTTGCCTACACTTGGACTTGCTGTAGACCTTGTCTAATGTGGTGCTTCTTTCGGTAACAAAACTTAGGTTTTAGCTTAAAACGTGAAAAGCCAGGGCTGAGGACAGAGCTGAATAGAGCGCTTGTCTAGCATGATGGAAGCTATAGGTGCAAGCCAGGCACTGCATAAAGAGGGTGTAGTAGTATAAGCCAATCATCTCAGCACCGGGGAAGTGAAGGCGAGAGGCTCAGAAGTCTAAACTTATCCTGGGCTATGCTATGTAGTAAGTTCAAGGCCAGCCTACAGTACACAAGGCCTTAACTCACAAGCAAGCAAGCAAGCAAGTAAGCACTTCGAATGAAAATGTAACCTCTCAAACACTTTAAAGTCTAAAAGCCCTTTTGACAAAGCTAACCCCTAGATTATATACCAATACTGCAGGTGCTATAGGAATTCAGAGAAGGAAGCGTGTCATGATCAAAGACAACCAGGAAAACCTTCAAGGTAGATGATGGGGCTTGAGGAACTTGTAGAGTGGAATAATCACTGAAAGAATCCTTTAGTCCTAAGAGCATCTTAGAGGAAGGGTGTTCAGAAGCAGGTCAAAGGATATTTCTACTCCAGCACGAAGTTTTCACTGAATTCTCACCACTAAGAAAAGCAAAGAACAGTATGTTGACTAAGTCCTAGCAATTTAATTTAGCAGAGACGGTCCTGCATGCTAAGATAGTGTTCTTTGGTTTAGGGGGAAAGTATCCATTTAAAGAGATAGCAGGAGGTTGTAACCAGTAAAGAACTTGCCTTGCAGGCCTGAGGACATAAGTTCCATCCCAAGAGTTCAGGTGGATAAACTAGGCATGGTGGTACACACTTGTAATCCTAGAACTTACAGAGCAAAGATAGGTAGGTCCCTGTGGCTCTCTGGCCATCCATCTTAGCCTACTTAGCTCTAGGCTAAAGGGATACAGAGGTAAAGGAAGGCGGAAAGAAAGAGAGCTTGAATGGTGCTCAAGAAAGAACTTGTCCTATGTTCTCCACATACAGGCACACACATATAAGTGACATGGCAGCAAATGGATAATTGGTGCTTTTCTTTTGTGAACTAATAACAGAACATTTGTCTTTTATGTATATGGTCCTATTTCTTTACCTACTGTCTGTCTGTCTGTCTGTCTTTCTGTCTGTCCATCTATCTATCTATCTATCTATCTATCTATCTATCTATCTATCTATCTATCTATCTATCTATCTATCTAATTATCCACCATTCTGTCTCCTATCTTGTGTCACTAGTTGTCTCTATATTTACCCCCGCTGAAATCTTATTAACTAATAAATCCAAAGACCTGGGTGCATTCCAGTTGACTGAGCTTTCTGGTCAGTGGACTTTGCTGTAGCCTCTATCCAGTAGGTTAGGAGTTCAACATCATCACTGAACTTTAGGGCTTCAGTTCTCTGTTTCTCTGCTTGGCCATGGAAACCAGTGCTAGCAGCACTTAGTTCACGATGACATAGCTACACTTCCTATGCTAGAACCAGGACACACCTCAGATCTTCCAGATAGCTAAGTCTGAGCGCCCAACAGTACAACATCTGCCCTGTAGACCTTTACTTTGCTTCAGAGCCACCTGCCACGTAGGCAGCAGAGTGAATGCCAGGCTGTTTACCAATGACCTTGCTTGGCAGTGGTTAACTAGGAACAGTTTCGCAATCCTTCCTCCCTCTAGCTGGGCGGTGTGAGGAGGTATTTAGAGTTTGATTTCAGCACAGGCAGGGTGAGTTTCCTCTACAGAGGCCAATTTTAGGTATTTAAAGTCCTGCTTGGCTTCTCGACACAGAGTGATACTAACCCTCTCAGTCACCAAACTACTCTCTTCTCTCAGAACAGGGTGGAGAAGCAATGTTGTAGCATAAAATGTTAAGGTTTTCTGTTTCCAAAATTACCCCCACCTCTCCCAGCTCCTTATAAAGAAGTATTAAGGAAACATTTTTTGAGGCAGTAAGAGCTGATGCTCAGTAAAGATGTATCAAGAGAGGTGACCAAAAGTAAGAATGAAAAATAAATGGCCTAAAAACATCTGCCAGCTACACATCTGAAGGAATATTAGTTTCTAGACTATACCAAGAATTGGAAAAAATTAAGCACCAAGACAGTAAACAACTCAATTAAAAAATTCACTGAATAGAGAGTTCTCAAAAGAAGGATACACACGGCTAAGAAACATTTTAAGACGCGTTCACCATCAGCAGCCACTAGGAAAATAAGGATTAGCAGTACTTGAAGCTTCTTCTTACTTACCGAGGGATTAAGACAACAAAAGACAGTAAGTATTAGTGAGGATGTGTGGAAAGGGGATCCCTCAGGCACTGCTGACTGCACACTGGTGTGGCTACTATACAGCGGGTCAGAGTGGCATTTCTTAGAAAGCAAGCAGTGGACTGACCCTATGGCCCAGTCATACCACTCCTGGGATTATACACCAAGGACTTTAAATCCTATGACAGAGGCCCGTGTTTGTTCATGTTCATTGATGTTCTATTCACAATAGCTAGCACAGGAAAGCAATAATCACCTGGATGAGAAGTTATATCTGAAGGTGCAATACTGACAGGAATGTTATGGTGGTAACCAACCCCTTTCTAATAGGATTTAAGACCCACTCCCAAGAAGGAAACACATGCCAAATACTATAGGCCCAGCCAAGAGCCCATGGGTGAATCTACTACTATAATTTTGCTATGGAAACAAAGATGAATGTGTATCAACTGATGAATTGGTAATGAAAGTGTACTTAAATACCATTGGCTTTTATTCAGCTATAAAGAAAAACTATAACTGAAAATTTCTCATAAGTGGATCCCAGCACTGAATTTTTAGATCTGTATTCTTAACTTGAAGTATATGTAGAATCTAGGCAACTAGAAAGGAGGTGCTGTGGTAAGGAGAAAAAATATCTTGAGGGAATATGGATAGTAAAATATAGGTGATATGAAGGGGAACAGGAAATAACGGGGAGACAGATTTAAATTGGGAGAGGAATGGGAGGTCAGGGCAAAGGAAGGGGTGAGGAAGGAATAACTAACACTAAGGACATTTGGAAAAGCCATATAGAAGATTTCTTTACATTTCATAAATGCATACACTCATATAAAAGTTGAATTGGGGTTACCCTACACAGGCTTCTAACAAATGCCATAAATTGTCAAATAAAAATTCTAGTCAGGTGTGGGATAATTCCCCTTAAATTATTGCTCAGGGATGTTCCAGACACATCTTCTCCACGATAATACAGGACATTGCCATACTCTTGGTTGTTGACTAGAATTTGATGGTAAGACCATATTGCTAAAAACCAACCAACCAACCAGCCAAACAAACAAAACAAAACAAAGCAAAATCCACCGACTTTGATCATGGGGTTTGAAGAAGTCAAGTTGGTACTGACCAAGCTTCCTCCCAGAGAGAGAGAGAGAGAGAGAGAGAGAGAGAGAGAGAGAGAGAGACAGAGAGACAGAGAGAGAGAGAGACAGAGAGACAGAGACACAGAGAGAGAGACAGAGACAGAGACAGAGACAGAGAGACAGAGACAGAGAGACAGAGAGAGTCAGAGAGAGACAGAGAGAGAGAGTATGGACAGATGCTACATAGTTGTTGCAGAAGAAAAAAAAATCATCGGAAGTTTTACCCAGATATGAACCCTATGAGCTACAATAACAACTGATGTGGCAAATTATGTCCACAGGTACAACAGTAATATGAGTTTTATGGGGCTAACCAATCTCTGATTGTATTTAAGGCTTGCTCCATAGGAAGGGACAAATGCTTGATACTGTAAATCTGACCAAAGGCCAGTTATTGGGGAGATCATAGGCCCTAGTGTAAATCTACCGACTCTAAGTTTTTGTCAAACTGCTCTCTAAGTTTGCATCTTTATACACAGTGCAGCATTCAGACTTTATCTGAAAAGTCTCCTTGTGCAGTGGACAGTGGTTAATTACAGAAACTCAAGAACAGTCAAAATACAGAGAGCAAATGTCTGAGAGTGTTGACCTATGAATGAGGCATCCCACCCCAGTGCTCAGGCACCATTGTAGAAGAGGAGACAGAGAGGACCACAGTGAAACAGTGTCTTCTGAGCATGATATGACCTCTGCACTCATGAGTTCACAGAAGATGAAGTTGGCTACCTAAAACATGAAACAACATACAGCTAGGCAACATGGCAGCATGGGAGGTAGAGGGGCTCACGAGCCCTCATCCCTACTTGAGGAGCTATTGACAGTTGATGACTTCAGGGACAAGGGAGCATCAGTTTTCTTTAAGAGTGTGGTCCCTGGTAGGTTGATCATGCTTCATTGGATGGGCTGCACAGATTGGACTGAGTTATAAAGAGGAAAATAGAACATAAAGCTGGGAAGATGGGTTTGTTGAGTAGCAAGTCTAGGAGTATTTGGGGAAGAAGGGGGCAGCGAATATAATTAAAATACATTATATGCATTGTGGTGGTTTGAATAGGTCTTCATAGACTCTTTGAAAGCTTTGGCCATAGGGAGAGGCACTATTAGGAAGTGTGGCCATATTGGAGGAGGTGTGGCCTTGGAGGAAGTATAACCTTGTGTAGGTAGGCTTTGAGGTCTCCAATGCTCAGGCTCCGCCCAGTGTGCAATCAGATCCTCCTCCTAGCTGCCTTCAGAGGACAGTGTCCTCCTGCCTGCCTTTGGATCAAGATGTAGAACTCCGGGCTCCTCCAGCACTATATCTTCCTGCCATGATGATAATGGACTGAACATCTAAAACTGTAAGCCAACCCCAATTAAATGTCTTCCTTTATAAGAGTTGTCTTGGTCATGTTGTCCCTTCACAGCAATAAGATTCTAACTAAGACATGCATGAATGAAAATTTCAAAAGAAAAAGAATATTATATATTCTAAGTCCCATGTTCCCTTCATGTGTGTATCCTAGCTTTGGGTGAATGTTCGTGTATATATACATAAATGAATGCTGACATAGGTTATGAAGCTGTAAAGGAAAGCATAGGAGAGGAAAAAAAGATCCTGATGGCATATGAAGTAGGGCACAGCAGATGGGATGCTCGACCAAGGAGGGCAATGGAGGAGGAGAAGGAGGCAGAAAGACAGATGTTTGAAATGCCATCATGACACCTAATACTGTTATGGGGGGAAATTGGGGCCCCATTTTGTGGTTCCTTGGGTCTTCTTGATTAAATGGTCTGAAAGTAGACTTAGAAAATTTATTCTTTTTGAGATAGAACCCAGGTGAGTAGGCAAGCTTAGTAGGGAAGATCTGTAAGCAACTACAGGAGGAGGGGTCTCAGGGAGGTACAAGAATGTTAATCTCGTTAAGGGACTTATTACTTCTCCAGTCTCCCTGGAGTGTCTTTGGGTGGAACTAGCCATCCTGAGGGATTGTCTCCTGGCCTGGTGATTGTATGCTAATCAAACTTCTTTTTAAAAAGATATTAGGCTTCGGAAGTTTAGAGGTCTGGTGGGGTGGTTGGGGTGGGGACATCCTCATGGGGAGGGTATGTGATGTGGAACAGCCGGATGGTAGTCTGGGCGGGGAATAAAATCTAGAGTGTAAAAATAATAAACAAACAAACAAACAAATATATAAAAGGTTAAAAAGGATATTAGGTTTTTTATGTGTTATTTTGAGGAAGGATCTCATGTTGCTCAGGCTAGCCTTGAACTGGCTAGGTAGCTAAGGGTGACTTTGCACTTCTGATCCTCTTGCCTCTATCTCCTAAGTACTGGGCTTACGGTATGTTCTCTCATGTCTGGTGTAGGATGATGTCACAGGTGAGGCAGGTACAGGATAGAAGGAGGCCTGTCATTGGAGGAGAAGGAAGGATGGGCGGGAGAGAAGTTTGAAGGAAGAGGAGGAGACTAGGGGAGAGAGGAAGAGACAAGACAGAGGAGAGGAGCGGAGAAGCCGTGGCAGGACAAGATGGCAGGTGATGTTAAGATTCTGCTCTGTGTATTTACAGGTTGTTAATAATGTTCTCAAGGGATGGATGGTACCCAGCTTTGTATGTTTAAGTGGACAATTATATCTTACCAATTGGATCAAAGATTATTGTGTTGTGTGTTCTTTTATGTGAGGGTTTGAGTGTAGGAAAGTGTGCGGCTGGGATGTGTTTCTGCCAAGATATCTAGCAGATATCTTGGGCACGGAGGTGCAGGACCAAGTGGGGTAAAAGACCAACATTACCGTTTTATTTTTATATTTTTACAACAACAGTCTGGTTTTATGTGGTGTTGGAGATGGAACTCAGGGCATCAGTCATGTTAGGCAAGCGCTCAACTAACTGAGCTATGTCTCTAGACTATTTTTTATATTAATTTAAAAACTTTTGTATTTATGTGGTGTGTGTGTGTGTGTGTGAGAGAGAGAGGGGGGGGGAGGGGAAGGGGACTTCAGAGGTTAAAAGAGGGTATAAGGTCCCCTGGAGCTGGGGTGACAGTTGCTTGCAAGCTGCCCACAACTGAATTCCGGTCCTTTGCAAGAGCAACGCACGCTCTTACCTGCTGAGCCAGCTCCTCTTGTCTTCACTTTAAGCGACATATTTTTTTATTAGCTCATGGTCATCCAAGCCGATTGGGGGGGAAATTGAAAACACAAATTGTGGTTTCACCTCATTTCAAGCTGAAGATTAGGCATGAAGGCCCAGGTTGGGAGGTGCCTGGCTGAAGGTCACCTGGCGAGTCAGCTCCAGCGAGAGGACATGAGGCTGACCCCCTCATCGTCCCTTCTGCCTCCCCACCAATTCCCCATTGGAATTGGAATCCCTGCAACAGCCACTGCTAAGCACTGGAGATGGCTGTTCGACAGCGTTCCCTGAAGTCTGCAAGGGATGATGCTTAGGTTCTCACTTCATCAGCACCGAGAGGCAAGGACATGGTTCTGAGTAATATTTCATACTTAGCTCTGGGTTCTTTTCGGTTTTATCTGAACCTCCCTCGGTTTCTTGTAGGGCTTTATGATATGATTTAAGTTCAGCTTATAGCTGGCTTTGGTACTCAGAAGAGTGGTAATTTGTCCTTTAGGTTCTTCACCCAGGGGAGTCAATGTTGTTAGGAAATGAGGAGAAGCTGTAAGTTTCCTCCCAGCAGAGGGATACATGGCAATGCTGCCTCTCCTGCGTCTTCTTCCCACAATGCCTTATCTCTCCTGTTCAGCCCCGGCTGCTATAATCCCTCCTCTTTCTGCAGAGCATTTTACATGAACAAATAAAGCGATTTATGGAGTATTTACACACTGACTAGTGACTAATTATTCACCTGCGAGCAGTGCACCCATTCAAGACAAGCAACATTCCTCTCCATTAGCTTCCCTCAGGGAGGCAGCTCATACCTGGTGGCAGAGGGAAAGCGCTTGGACGGTCGAGTTTGGCTCTGACATCAGATCGTTCAATGCAGGAGCAGTGTACGATCCGTACATGGCACCTCTGGGCTTGGTTACCTAGCACAACCTCGGAAAGCTTACAAAAGGAGATAATGAATGAATGGACGGGATGAATCCAGCAGGTGTCACGGAAAATGTGAGCAAAGTTAGACGCAACAAAACAGCGGCCACGAAGAGCATGCAGCATTATGAGATCCCTCGTTGGAGAAGTTTTATGTAGAGCCAGAGGACAGAACGAGGTTGTCGTGGTTTCCAAGAAAAATGGTTAGAGATGAAGTTATAACTGTTCTAAATGATGAGAAAAAGTGGCTGTTGAATGCTCATGTCAACCCCAGCAAGCCTCTCGGAATACTGAGGAAGGGGGGTAAAGAAAAACCTGCAAAAGTTGGGGGACACTGGGGGGACAGCTGGTTAGTGCTGTCCTCTGGACATGCCATGGCTACAGCACACGTGAACACAGCATCTGTGGTTATCTTCACGAGATCAAAGCAGTCAAAATTCCCGAAGAGGATGGGAGATGGACTCGTGGTGCACCTCTACACCGAAAGAGACATTGGTGTTGATGCTTGCTGGGTGAGTCATTTTCTTTTGGGGTTACAGTAAATTTTCCATAATCCTAAAGACAGCCCCACATCCATGAGAATGTCAGAAGCAACAATTGGGCTCAATGGGTTATTAAAAAAAAAAGGATACAGGGGCTGGAGAGATGGCTCAGCAGTTAAGGCCACTGATTGCTCTTTTCAGAGGTCATGAATTCAATTCCTACCAACCATCTATAATGAGATCTGATGCCCTTTTCTGATGTGTCTGAAGATAGCTACAGTGTATTTGTATACATAAAATAAACAAATCTTTAGAAAAATAAATAAAAAATAAAAAAGGAGACCAAATGCAAGTGGGAGAAGGGAGTGCTAAAGGGTGACGGTGATGAGTGGGAGGGGAAATTCAGTGTAGATGTAATCAAGATACAGTGTATGTGCATACGGGTTTCTCAAAGAATAAATACAAATATTCTTAAAAGGGTAGAGATGAGAAAGATTACCGTTTAGTGGACGCCTAGTATGTGTTAATCTCCTGTGTTCATGATCTGGTATATAGGTGCTTATGTGTATAGCTGCACGTACGTGTACCTATGGACGCCAGTGAACAACCTCAGAAACATTCTGCAGGCACCATTCACCTTGTTTTTGAGACAGGGTCTCTCATTGATCTGGGGCTTGCCAAGTTGTCTAGGCAGGCTGGCCAATGCTCCCTCGGGATTTGCCTAGCTTCATCTCCCCAGTATTGGAATTACAAGCTCCAGCTACCACCCAGCCTTTCATAGTCATGTTTGCAAATCAGATCCTCATGCTTAGAAGCCAAGCACTTTACCAAATAAAGTATCTCTCCAATCCCTAGCATATATGTATGTATATGTAAATGTCTATGTATATGTATGTGTATATATGTATATGTATATATGTGTGTGCATGAGTATGTATATGTATATACATGTATACACATATGCGTATATATACATATACATTTACATATATATATATCTCCATTTATTTAGTTTCACCATCACTATCCTTACTTAGCACACACACAAGATTAAGGTTTAAAGAATTAAAATAACTATCCCAAGTTACCCTGATACTTAAAGGTAACAGAAACTAAAATTTATGTCTGTCTGACCTTTATTCCATCACAATTTATCGAAGATGGCAAGCATTTACAGGTTGTAATCAATTGCACACACACACACACACACACACACACGTGCGTGAGGGGGGGCTGCATGCCTGCCTCTCCTCTGGGATACCAGAGCACTGTTGGTGGTCTGCTCAGGTAGATAGGATACAATCCAAGGATCTTTAGCCTGGCCACCATGAAAGGTTTGGCCAAGCTCTGGCCTAGACCAAATGCCCAGTGTTACAACTCTGGAGGGAGAAGCCTGGGTGGGGCAGGCCTCTGGATCTCCTCACTACCATCTGTAGTCAGTGGCCAGAAGCTGTAACCAGAGCCACTAAGTGAGTGGCAGGATGTGGCTACAACCCACAGCCAATAGCAGCCCTGGTAGCATGAGCTCCACCAGCTGGGTGGAGCTGAGTCCAGTGATGAATGCAGTGTATTACAGCACAATAAATCAGCCACCCAAAGATGATTCTTGGCAACACAACTCATGCACTTTATTCCATGTGGACAGGGACTTTATAAATGCTTTGGGGGCTAAGGTGGGATCCAGAGGTAGATGCTTCCTGTTGGCTCAGTCTGGGATGTTAGGGATGCTTTATTTGCATGGGGAAGGATGTCAGGTGTTGTACCTACATGACTGGTTGTCATGGCCATCTCAATGGGGTATGGTGGATACTTGTTCCAGGACAGGTAGAGCATGGCTGGGAGCTGGTTCCAATGCCATTCTCAATCATGATTCCCCAGAGTTTCTGAACCTGCTTCAACCTTACCAGTTCTTCTGTCTGATGGCATGGTCCACTTGCCCTGTGTGTGTGTGTGTGTGTGTGTGTGTGTGTGTGTGTGTGTGTGTGTGTGTAGCAGGTAATATAGACAGAAGAAGGGGTTGATAGTACTTCATTTACAAGGATGATAAGAAAAGGAATTAAATACTTTCAAAGTTTAACTTTTGGCATCTGATATGTCTATATAAATTCAGAAGATGTTTTTGGATGACCTTAATCAGAAAATAGACAAGCAATCACATTTCAAGACAGAATGGCAAGGTAAGCCCGCTAGAATATTTGATTCTAGCATCCAGAATGAAGTGAGCTGCATGAAAAATTTTAGGCAAAGTGAAAGGTTATTAGTAACGAATGCCAGCATTTTGTAGTGTCTCAGTGCTACATGCTACTCAATCTCGCTTGAAGGTTTCTTCAAAGGTATTTGCAATTTTTTCTTTTGTGTCTCTTGTTGAAGGCTGAGGTACTTACTCTTCTCTTTAAGTCTAGGCCCTGATAAGGAAAATAGGGCAAGGAAGAGACACCAGAGGTGTGAAGATTGAGAATAACCAATGACACTGGAAACTCCTCTGACGGTGGGCTGAATGTGAGAAAACAGCAAGGACAGAAAAGTAAAGAACAAAACCACAGCAAACATGTTCCCTCCAAATGCCAGAACTTCACATTCAATGGTTCTGTCTCTCTGAGACTCAGACCTTTCCCAGTTCTCAGGACTTTTCTTTCTTTCTTCTTCTTTTCTTTCTTCATAAATGGTTTATATTTCTCCCACTATCTCTGTATCTCGAGTCCAGTTCTTGGCTCCAGGATGTTGATCTTGGAATTCACTGACCATCAGAGTACAGCTGATGTCATGGGGGCACCCCATGTGTGCCATGGGGTGATTCTGATGCTACCTGGTTAGCTAGGTGCACAGCCAAACTGGATCATACAGAAAGAACTCAGGACTCATAGCATGAACCCCAATGTAAGAGCTCATTTGTTGAGGCGATCCTTTTGGAAATGAAAGGGTCAGGCCAGAGCATGGGAAATATAAAGTGGAAAAGAACAAAAGAAGCCGTGAAATGAGACTGGGAGAAGTCTATAGAACATGGGCATTCAGAAGCACACACATGAGCAACATGAAGGTGTTGTAGGACTTTAGGGGTCCCACTTGAGGATTAGTAATAAAGACATGGAGATATCTATATAGGATAAAGCTAATGGCCTGTTTGCTGTGGCAGTCACTCAGGTAGCCTCCTAACTTACCCAGACTTCACCACTGCTTTGCTCCACATGGTGCCCCTCTCCCTCTCCCTCTCCCTCTCCCTCTCCCTCTCCCCTCCTCTCCCTCTCCCCCTCCCTCTCCCTCTCCCTCTCCCTCTCCCTTTCCCTCTCCCTCTCTGCTCTGTCCCATTCTGCGTCTCTCTTTGTCTTCTCTGTTTGCCAGGTCAATCTGTCTGCTCCATCAGTCATTCTGTCCCAGCCTCAGCCACCAGCTGTTTATGCTACAGAACGCTACATTCCTTGTTCATCCAGTCTGAGCCAATCAGCAGCAGGACAACACGTGGGCCGTCTTCCTATGTTGCCTTTTGGCACCGAGGGCTACATGACCTTCACCAAGGATGCTTGCTTTTTAACATGTTAACCTCAGAGAACCATCTGGGCAGGTGAATAAGGGCAAGCATTTACTTAAAGAAAGCAGGTAATGGGCCATAGAAATACCTGCAACATCCTGCCAGCACTTGGCTCTATCAGCACAGCATTTGACAAGTGAAAATAAAGGCACACACCTACAGAGCCATTTGATGCAACGGATATGGGGGGGTATCCCAACATGAAGGTGGCTAATCTAGGAACATAATGACCCATCTTCTCAATGTATGGAAACAAGGCAACATTGCAGGCCCTTTCTGGGATACCAGTGAAAGGAAATCGTCACAGTGGACCAATGAACATATGCACACATTTTCCTCAGAAGAAGAAACAGACAGATGCATACTGATCCATGGGCTGGATATCAGGGTCTTGGAAAGAACATGATTAGGAAATTGGTGAGAAAGTTATTTGGGAGAAGAATAAGTGGCTAGATCTCTCCAAATGGGCAAAGGATGTGAAGATGCTTGTGTTCCGGGTAAATGCTCATCAGAAGAGGGGTTCAAAAATCAAGTAGATAGGGTGGCACCTTCTGTGGACAGTCAGCCTTCCCACCCCCTCTCCCAGTCATCCTTATAGAATGACAAATGACATTATGAAGACACAATTACAACATCTGTTAGGAGACAACAGCCTGGAGGCTGTGGCAGGGTTCTCCAGGAGGTAGTATGTGCTTTAAATAAGTGTCCATTATATGTTGCTATTTCTCCTACAGCTACGATTCACAGGAGCAGGAGTGACGGTGTGAAGTGGGAATGATTCTATTCAGCACCGCCCTACTGACCCACTGGGAAAAACTTGGCTTCCTGTTCCCAGAACCTTACACTTTGCTGGCCTAGAAGTTTGCTACGAGTAGGATAATCCCTTGAAGAAGACAAAACAAGTATTGAACGGAATGCTCAAACTTCCTCCTGACCTCTGATACCCTCACGTCAACGGGCTAAGAAAGGAATAACAGCGTTAGGAGGGACTGTTAGATCCATACTAAGGGTGAAGTGGATTGCTTCTCTATAATGGAGGTAAAGAAGATTATGTCTGGAATCTTTGGAGCCCCGGGGAGTCTCCTGTCTCCCTTTCCCCCATGCTGGAATACAGGTATATTCATTGCACTTGGCTTTTTTGTGGATATTAAGGATTGGACCCAGGTCCTTCTGCTTGTACAGCAACCACATTGCAGATGAAGCAAAATTCGCAGACTCATCACGGGAAGCCTTTCGGTGATGAGGAAATGGAGGATCAGAGATGTCCACTTGACTTGGAATGCATGGCTGACTGTAGAGAGTGAAATCTAGAACCCGGATGTGCCTGATTCTGAATGAGTGCAGGCTACGGCACTCTTCATGCCTTTCTTGTATAGGACTGGAAGTACAGTGTATAAGTCTCTAAAACAACAGGGACTAGTGAGATCTAAGAATCTAGAGATGTAGAAAAATGCACATAGAGTATCAAGTATTTCCGTGACTTCTCGGGCTATCCACAAGCTCACACACCCTTGCTTACTTTTCTGACTGCTCAACACTAAATTGTTTTATGAACTTAAACGCGTTTGAGTCTGAGTTTTTTTAATTCTCTCCAAAACCCAAACCCCTATCCTTTAAAAAGAGAGAGAGAGAGAGAGAGAGAGAGAGAGAGAGAGAGAGAGAGAGAGAGAGAGAGATGGTTTTCAAATTCCAAGAGAGATCAATTAAAAATCTTTTTCCGGTATTTTCTTTATTAGATGGATAGATTTCTGTTTGGGGCAAGTTCAAATCCCAGAATAAACCTAACTCCAAGCTCTTATGTTCCCGTGATGTGGGCAATGTCCATCACATTGTATGACTTCCATATACATTCGTGGGAGCAGTCTAACTGTTGGGTCATATATGTGTTGTCTTTTGTCAAGTGGAAACTTCATAGAGATTCATCTCTAATTGGAAAAAAGAGGAAATTCTCTCCCACTTCTGTCCGTCTGTTATAAAGACAGAGCTGGGGAGTTGGCTCAATCGATAAAGCAAATCCACGGCAAGCATGGGAACCTGAGTCTGAGCCACAGACCCCACGTGAAATGCCAGGCACAGCGATGCATGCCCAGGACCCGGGCCAGTGAGGTGGAGACCAGAGGATCCCTAGGTTTTTCTGACCTGTCAATCTTGCCGGCAGGTGAGCTCTAAGTTCAGTGAGAGAAGTTGTCTCAAAATATAAGGTGAGGGTGACTGAGAGAGACATATACAGTGTGTATGTGTGCATGCACACATACACCACCCACACGCATGGATAATGTCTATTTTTGGCCCACTAAGACTTTATGTTCAGTTAATGAGAGGCCTGAACCTCACAAACCCCATGTTTAGATTCCCTTTTGATGGTCGTGTATCGGGGGACCAAACAGCAGCACATTCAAACAGCAGGTTAGAAACCTCTCAGAGAACACCTTGTTATGTATTCTTGACCTCAAACTGTATGGCTGTTTTGGTAACTACAGCTAAGGTGACCTCTGCATTCTTGGTCTCTGTCATGGCCTCCCAAGTTTACAATGTAGCATCTTCCTGTCTCCTGAGTGACTTCTTGTTAGAGTTTGCTTACTCATCCAGTGACCTGGTTTCCTTTGAGCTTTGTTTACTCTTTGTTGAGCGATGATCCATCTCAGGCCTCATGAAAACCATGTGACTTTATTTATTGATTTTAGTTGCCAATGCTTCCTCAGATAATCATTGGAAAACATCTGCATTACAACACTAGAGGGTAAATGCCCTCACCACCCTCCTTTTATTTTTTATTTTTTTTAGAACCTTGGTGATTCGGGCCTGCCTGATTTCTAACCTTTGCCCTGGAATACATAGGCTTTCATTTCATTTTTCTATTCTGCAGCCAGTATTGATCTTAGTAATATTCAGAGACTGGGAGCACACAACCATAAGATTGAGCTGGCTTGCCTGCTTGTGACCAGATCAATTTATGAGTATTTCTGCTGTTTTCATTGTATTTCCCTTCACTGTTTATTAGAGTGTGGTCCAGTTCGGTATTAGCTCACACAAGACTAAGGCCAGTAACTGCAGAAACCATCTGATGACTTCATAGACTTATCAGAGACTCATTCAAGAATACAAGTTTCCTTGTTATAAAATCAGCTCACATTTGTAACTCCTAAATCAGGAAATTTTGGTATATTTTTGCCATCAAGTTAAGAACACATTTGAAATACACTAAGGCAATCGGTAAAGCTTTATCTACAAACACACTGAGAATTATCTATTAGCTCCTTGGAATGTGTTATAAAGAAAAGAAACAAATTCCTTCATGGGGAGGAGGAAGGCTATTAGACCCTCACCTGAGACCTCAGCCAGCCTTCCTGTACCTCCCTGACACCTGTCTGACATTCTGTCTTAGCTGCACATGATCTCTTTGTTCTAGGAAGTAGAAACTTACAGAAAATGGGAGTTAACTGAAGGAGGGTGTTCCATGTTACTGCTATAGAGAAATGAACATCCAAGCAGATGCGAGGCTTTGGTGATGTGACTGCTTTGATGTTATTCAATTACCAGTAAGCAACCCTTCATTTATGTTCCTGTAAGTATGTCCAATAAACTCACTGGGTCACCAAATCAAACTCTAGTAGAACCATTCTTTGGTCTATCACTGGTGCCCTAAGGTGAGGGGCACAGATATTTCTCAATGTGATGTGGTAATCTGAATGAGAGTGGCACCGTAGGCTCACACATCTGAACACTTATCCTCAGTTGATGGAACTGTTTGAGAAGGATAGAAGGTGTGGCCTCATTGGAGGAAGTATGTCACTGGGGGTGGGTTTTGAGCCTTTAAAGGACTCGTGTCATTCACAGTTAGCTCTTTCTGCCTCCTGTTTGCGGATCAGGACGTAAAGTCTCAGCCATTTCTGCCACTATACCTTTGCTTTGCCATCATGGACTCTAACCCTCTGAAACTATAAGCTCATGTCTTAGTTTGGGTTTCATTGCTGTGAAGAGGCACCATGACCAAGGTAACTCTTAAAAAGAAAACATTTAATTGGGGCTGGCTTACAGTTTCAGAGTTTCAGTCCATGATCATCAAGGTGGAAGCATGGCATTGTGCAGGCAATGGTTCTGGAAAAGCCAAGAGTTCTACATCTTGATCCAAAGGCAGCGGTAGAACAGATTCTGCAGGTAGCCAGGAGGAAGTTCTCTTTTCTAAGTAGAGCTTGAGCACTAGGAGCCTTCAAAGCTCTCCTACATAGTGACACACTTCCTCCAATAAAGCCACACCTATTCCAACAAGGCCATATTTACACCATGGGAAGTACCACTTCCCATGGGCTAAGCATAATGTTCAAACCACCAGAGTCCAATTCAACACTTTTTTAAAATTGTCATGGTCATGGTACCTTGTCATAGCAATAGAAAAGTAACTAAGGCCTTTGTAGCCTTTTGCTGGGCAGATATTCTCAACGTCCCACAATTTCCCAAGCCAGTCTTGATGTGATATGCACAACACAATAACCTTCTTCATGCTTTGGACCAATTTGAACAAGATACTGCCACAGTGGGTTCTCTCAAAATTGGCCTCTAGCCAGACCTGGTAGCATTTGCCTATACTTCCGGCACTCAGAGGGCTGAGGCAGGGGATTGCAAGTTTAAGGCCAGCCTGATTAACATAACAAGATCTCATTCTCAAAAGAACAAATGAACCAAGTGAACAAAATGAGCTATAATCATCAAATGTTTTTCTAAGGGAATATAAATTGTCACGTGTTTTAAATAAAGACCGAGTGTTGAGTAGATGAACAAACAAGGGCTTAGTAGAGGAACTGGTGAGGGACTGCCACCACAGGACAATGTATTAAAACACCTTTTATTTCAAAAGAATCTGGTACAACTTATGTTGTACAACATCATAAAAATGTCTTTTACATTACTATTAGTTTAAGTATTTGCATTGTGCTTGTGAGGTGCTCTGAAATGGTTTCTATATGTTAATTCACTTAAGCCTAAGAACTTTCTATCTAAATTTAAATTTAGAACACTGTAACTACAGTAGGCTTAAGTAATACTATGATCAGAATAAAATAGCTAAATAAAAACTATGAAAGGAAGTAATGGGAAAACACCAGGGGACAGTGGTAGGACATTTCCATTATGCACCATGCAGCATCCTTAAATAGTTAGCCATTGTTTGTGTCATCCAGTAACACTGCAGTGTTCCCAGAGTCAGTCTGGGAAGTGTTAAAACTCATCATGGGTAATCGTGTTGACTGTGTTCTCTGTCACCACAGATGGACAACCTTATTGACATATCCAATATGGCAAGGTCAGGAGTTTTTCCTTCTTTATCCCCAATATATTTTTCTTTAAAAATCATATGTAGCATGCACATTGTACAATGTGTGTCTTCAACCAACCACTAACAGCGAGATCTCTCTCTCTCTCTCTCTCTCTCTCTCTCTCTCTCTGTGTGTGTGTGTGTGTGTGCATGTGTATACTCGTGAGGAGACCAGTGGCGGGATTGTAAGCACACGCCACCACACCTGGCTTTTTACGTGGGTTCTGAGGCTAGAATTCATGCCTGTAAGTCAAATGCCTACCAATTGAACCATCTCAGGGTCCTAATTTATGAATGCACTTGCTCACTTCAGTTGCAGATTCCCATCTTTACTGCTCCAGAGGACATCCCTATCTGAACATTCAAAGTCCTTTGAAGTTGTTCAACCCCAGCTCACCTCTCAACCCTTTAGCTAAATCGGCAGTGTTGTTCCACTGAACTTCTCTGGCTCAGGACTTGGAAGGCGCTTCCACTCCGTTCTTTCCGTCCCTTTCACACCAGGGGTCAGTTGGCTCTGCCAATTCTGTGACCTCTACCATTGCCTCAGTAAATGCTTGCACCATCTCCTAGCTGACACCTGCAATCTTGCCTTCCTCCGTGCCCTGCCATTGGTCACCTTCCACACCAATTTAGATTAAAACAGGACGTGTCTTATCTCGATGGCAGTTCTCCATCAGCTTGTGTCTGTTTGTGTGAGCTCGACTGGCTGGCTTTACTGACATCTCTGCTCCCCTAGACGGATGTGTTGAAGGTAAGTGCTCTGTCTCATTTATTTCTGTGTCTCGGTGAGTTCCTAACTGCTTACTGTATGCAATTGTTGACAGGGATGTACAGAGGGGCTAAGAACACAGGCATTGAAATTGAACAGATGTGTGTTGAATTTCTGCCTCCTCTTCTATTTTATTGCCAAATGATGCTAGACAGTGCTTCTGAATTCTGTCTGCATTAGGGTTTCTTTAATGGTATATTAGGATTATACAAGAACTTTATAAAAAGGCCCAAGTCTGTCCTTCAGCCCAATTGAACTAGACTATGTAGAGAGTACACATTGAGACCTAGAAAGATGTCGTGTGCAAGACACATTATTACTTTAATACATTTACAGGTGGTTCTAATTTACAGCTAGGGTTGAGAACTACTCAAGTGTCCAATTCAAAGGGTTTATATGCATGGTGTAAGAGTGCATTTAAGGGCTACGGAGATGGTTCAGTAACACAGTGTTTGCCATGGTACAGAGGATGAATCAACCATATAAAACCTGGGGACGGTGTCATGTTCCTGGACTCCCAGTGCTGAGGAGACGCAAACAGGAGGATCCCTGGGGCTTGCTGGTCATCTAGGAGAGGCAAGTTCATAAGCTTTGGGTTGAGAGACCTTGTCTCAAAAAATAAGATGGGGTGAAAACAAGACATCAAGTATCACTTCTTGGCTACACACACACACACACACACACACACACACAGTACCCTGACACACAATCCAGGGCTAATCATGATGCTAATATACAGTCTTCAGTTGTAGCTTTTCCGTCTCTGATTATTATCCTCCTCCCTTCTTCTCTCCACCCATTCTGGAGACTCTGCCTTTCTGCCAGCTCCGGGAACATACTGAGTTTCCAGCTATCGTATCTTCACAGTTGTTCTTCAGCCTGCCCTCCACAGTTTTCAATCTGACCTGAAATCACATTTAGTCTCCAAGTATCTCTGTTCATTCAAGGTACATCTTTTTAGCACTCGTGGTTTGAATATGCAGTATCTCCCCCGAGGCCCATGTGTTTGGACACTGTTTCCAGCTGCTGCTGGTATTCAGGCAGTGAATCCCTGCTGGAGAAAGTTGATCACTGGGCTGAACCTTGAGGCTTTATAGTTAAATCATATTCCCTGTCCATTTTCCAGTATGATCAGCAGACTCATTGCTCCTGTCCTCTTGTCTTCCCCACCATGACAGAGTGCAGCCTTTCTTATGATATGACCTAAAATAAAACTCCTTTCCCCTCAAGTCATTTCTTGTCAGGTATTTAGTCGCCGCGACGAGAGACCTACCTAACATTGCCATTGCATATCAATTTACCCATTCACTGTGGGTCTCTCGCTAGACTGCAAGCAGCAAAAAGGAAAGAGAATTTATCCATGGACTTCTTCTAAGGACCAGTGTCTGATGTCTGTTAGCTGCTCAGTTTACAGTTGTAGAAGGGATGAGTGAACTAAGGAATGATTCATCCTATGATCTCAAAGAGGCAAATTTTCTCTTTAGGCCCCCTTAACTATATGTATCAGTGTTAATCTGCTTTGTTTTGCTTGCTATAATAAAATATCTGGGACCAGGTCCTTTTTATAGAGAAGATGTTTATGCTCACAGTTTTGGAAGATCAAAGTCTAAGACACTTGGCCAGGCTGCTTGAGCCTGGGGAAGGTCTTGTACCTATGAGGCAACATGGTAGACAGTAGAGAGGGGACATGTGTAAGAGGGCAGGAGCTTGCCAAGAGGAAGGAGGCATGCTCTTTTTATAACAACCTGCTCTCTGATAATGAATCCATTATCTACCCCATTCAATAGAGTAGAGTCCACTGTGCATAATGGCTGTTTATTTGGCTCCGCCTACCTCTTAAAGGTACAGCAGTTGATATCCCCATATTAGGGCAGATTTCCATAAACCAGGCATTAGAGAGGCCATAACCAAACAAAAGCAGTATTTCACATTAAAACAGGGCTAAAGAAAATCTCCGAGTTTTACCACGTGACCCCAGCACTTAGGAGACAGAGGCTCTACAAGTTCAAGACCAGCCTGGTCTACATAGTTTCAGGTCAGCCCTGGATACACAGTGAGATCTTGACTTAAATATGACCCCAGACAAACAAAAAACTACCAAAAAAAAAGGTAAGTTAAGATAGTTTCTAGTATTTAGGGTTCCAGTTACTGAATAGAAAAACCTGCCACATTCTTTGGTTTTAATGTCTGGATGCTTTGAATTTGGGTAAGATTTCTAAGTGCTGGGTTCTCAGAATGGGGCTTACTGAAGTATCGGCCCACAGACAATAATTCCCGTTAGTCTGCTAGCTGTTCGGGTCGCGTTGCAGAAGAGATGAATGAATCGTAAATGATTCATCCTATAATATCAAAGAAGCAAAGTTTCCTTCCGCATTGTTTGCTTTACAGAAGTAAATGAAGTAAATGAAGCTTTTACAGAAGTAAAAGCAGTCCAGGGACGTCTGTGGGGGTTTGCTTATATTTAGCTACAATGTTTATTCTAAGTTCCCCAACCATGGTCTGTTTCACTGAAAGATCAAACAGTAAATATTATTGGGGTGGGGTAGCAGCAGAACTATCAAATCACTGATATTTCTATCAGTTAAAAGGACTTTTTAAAAATCCCCCGATTCACTATTTCACTTAATATCTATAAAAAGAAAAACCTAGAAAAGAAGGACCAACTGGACCTGATTTCACATATGGAGTCAGTGCTGAGACACAAATAAGGTTTCAAAAAGACTTCCCCAGCATTCCGGTGGAACAGAACCAACTTCAAAGTGGTCCAAAGTAAATATGATCTCACCGCCCTCTTAAGTCAAACTCTGACATCAGTTTGTTTTGGATTTTAATGTTGCTGTGAAAAACAAATGCTTGGCAAACGGATTTGAGGGAGGATGGGGTTCTTTTGCTCCCATTAAGGAAGGACACAGGTCGTCACAACAGGAAAGGCACGGCCGCGAGTGTGAGCATGGTGGCGACCAGTGGTGGTGATCTTAAAGTCACACTGCATAGGCAGGGAAGTAACAGGAAACTGAGAGGAGTGGTGCTCAGTGAGCTGCTTCTTTTTTATTCACCTTGAGACCCCAATGGGGCTGCCCACATCCACATGCTTCCTCCTTCTTTCCTGAAACTTTTCTAGAAACATCTTCCCAGACATACACCCAGAGGTGTTCTTAATCTCGCCAAGTTGACAAAGACAATTAGCCACCCCCAGTGTATTTTTTATTTTTCCTTATAAAATTCTTCATCTGTGCCGTCTAATTAGCCCAGGCCTTCAATTATTATGCATAAAACCCTGCAGGAATTAAAGTTAAGAACCAGAGAAAAAAACCATTAGAAAGATAAGAAAGGTCATACTAGTACATGCCGAGACTTCTGGTCCAAGTTCAGCTTCTCTTATTTTTAAGAAATAAATGTGTTGATAAAATGGTCAAAAACCGTTAAAAATGCTTCTGATTGTTTTGTTAGTTCAAAGTAAAAGAAAACAAAGGCATTTAACCAAATGACATTCTCTTGCTAAATTATAGCAGTTACTTTAGGTCCATATTTCCTACAAAACTCTCCTTAAGACCACTGTAATCAGATTGCATCCATAATACATTTTTGGCTAAGCCCTCCAAAAGATGATAAATGGAACAACACAGTAAGAGGAGGTAATTGAGACAAACTTTGGTATTGGTCTTTAAAAACAGCCCTGTAGAGGAATGTAGCAGTGGTCAAGGAATATAATAAACATACATTGTATACATGTACAAAATTTTTCTTTAAAAAATGAGTCCGGAGGTCTTCATACACTGTATTTTCATATTTACTCCCTACTTTCTTGACACATCATCCAGATTCGTCCTCCCCTTTCCACTCGAACTTCGAAGTCCTTAAAATTTTCAAGGAAGAAAGAAAACAAGACTTCTCTGTACCATTTTCCATACAAAACAACAGTTCATCCGCACTATCTTAAAAGCGCACTATATCCACTTTTTAATTATTGGTTCCTGTTCTAAAAGGAAGGTGTTAGCTGGGCGTGGTAACGCACACCTTTGATCCCAGCACTGAGGAAGCAGAGGCAAGTAACTCTCAGTGAGGTCTGCCTGGTCTATCCGGGTAGTTGTAGACCAACTAGGGCTACATAGTGTGACCCTGTCTAAACAAGGAAGCGGTTTAATTAAAAGCAGATTTTTGACAGTTAAGAGGTGATAAGGTTTTGTGGTGCTTGTTCTTTGATGCAAATCTCTCGAGAGCCTGGCTGATGAAAAGAGCTGCCTTTAATCTGTATTCAGAAAGGATACTAAGGCAGATTCCAAAGAGGGAAGAAATTCCAGGTGAGAACTGCAGAGCCCGTCTTCGGGCTCGCAATTGCAGCCCACGTAGAACGACGGGCTCGCAATTGCAGCCCACGTAGAAGGTGGAGTCTCAGGCTGCGTGTGCGTGCGTGCGTGCGCGCACGATTCCCTCACTCCACCCAAAGAGTCAAGGCACCCGTCAGAACCCTTGACTACCGAGGCCACCAACAACAGCTGATTTCGCAGCCTCACACCCTCGACAAGGTCCCCGCCTCCTTCCAGCCCGGAGTTTCCCGAACACCGGAAGTCCTTTTGCCCCGACTCCGCAGAGCGGAGGCGGTGCGCTCAGCGGCAACCGGAAGCTCCTCTGCCCCGACCGTCAGCCAGTAGCGCCCCGGCCGCGCAGGCGCAGTGCGGTTCAGGCGGAGCTGTGGGAGGGGAGTAGGTTCGGGGGCCGGTCCCTGAAGATGGCGGAGGCGGGGGTGAACTGGGGGTCTCCCGGCAGAGCTCAGGTGAGCTTATTTGGAGAGGGACGCCTCGAGGACGTCGGTGGCTTTCGGGAAGAGGAGCTGTTTATGCTTTAACGTTGCAGGCTGAATATTCCTCGTAGGAGGTGTTGGGGGATCCAGGACCCGCAGGTGGGGCCTGCTGGGCTAGGGGTCCCAGCTTACCTGGAGAGAGGTCAGCGAGATCTGGGAGAAAACAGCAGCAGGCCCAGAGTGGGACAGGCTTTACGGGATGCCGAGGTCCCTGGACAGTGGAAGACTGTCATAGTGGAAGAAGACTGGAGGACGGCGGAAAGGGCGACCCTGGAGGTCTGTTTGGGGACAGAGATGGGCCAACTGTCTAGCGTACACCTGACAGGACTCGAGTGTCTTGTAGTCTGGGAGAAAGACTCAGGCTTGTATGGGAGATGGATCGAAATTAGGTACATAACCGTAGTAAGTTTAGAATCTACCAAAATAAGAGGACTCCTGAGTTGAAGAGTAGGGATTTTGGATCGGAAGTGAATACCTTTTAGATATATATCAGTGGGTGCAGCCAAAGAGCTGTTGCTAGGGCCTAGAAGTCAGTTGGTGATAGTCGTTGTGGTTTTAGCATCATTCCGTGGGGATGAACTGTCCGGTAAAGGAAAAACAGTGCTTTGCTGAGAATAGGGTTAGGGACATGTAAGGTGTTAAAACTTAAGTGGAAAGTTGTTCACGGGTGGTATTAGCTATGTAGTTGGGTGAAATATATACCCTGAAATGTTTGCTGTTTTGTATGATTGATGAGGAAATTCTTGGAGAAAAGAGCAAATTGAGTTTGGCAGTTGGGACACTGAGTTTGGTGTCGCAGGGAAACTTCGACAATGAAAGACAGTCTCAGTTCTGGGCTAAAAAAAGAAAAAAAAAAAAAAAAGAAAAAAAAAGAAAAAAAAAGAAAAGAAAAGAAAAGAAAACCGCTTCCATACGTGGCTCCAATCCCACTCCTAGCTTTGGGATTTGGCCCTGATGGTGAACCACTGAATGAAAATGAATAAAGGGGTGTCCCCTATTAATTAATGACCTGCAGGGAAAAACAATGATTGATGTTTTCTTCCATCTTCTCTTCTGGATTTGTAACCAGTGATATTATTTGTTGTCATAATACTCGGCTGTCATCTCTTATGAAATGACCAATCTATGAATCGTTTGTATTTGGGGAAATTTGATGCTTTTTAAACTGATAATTGTGTTTTAGACTGAGCCACTGAAAAGGAAAAGATAATGTGCAGTTCAGTAAAAACAGTGTTTTCATTGTTTCTAGAAAATTATCACCAGACAGTAGAGTAACATTTCTTAAGGACCAAGCTTTCTGTACTTTCTGTTTAAAGCCGTAAGCTGTGTGACTATTGGTTGCTTAATCTTTTCTGTATTTGGGTTTTAAGGTGGAGAGAAAAGAGCATCAGTATATCGAGGAAATGCACTTGTTCTTCCTAGAGTTCTAATGCACCTTTTGAGAGTCATATCTATGTGCTTTTATTTAAGGAGGGTTAAACCATGTTGTTGAATTGTGCTTTTGTAGTGCTGACGCGTTTTCTGTTTTCTGAACGCCATTCTAATGAGCACAGCGTGTGTTGAAAAAAGGGGGGCTGTAGTAATTTGGGGATGTTTCTGACCCAGTCTCTGAAGAGAGATTCATCTGAGAATGCAAACTTACCAATGTGACCACTAATCATTGAAAAATGAATAACCTTGTTTGCTTGCAACCACATGGTTCTTAAGTTACTAGATTTAAACCAGGTGTGGTGATGCATGATGGAAATCACAATGCTTAAGGCAGGAGAATCATAAGTTCAAGGTCATCCTTGGCTATATATTGAGTTTGAGGCCAGACCTAGACCAAAAAAAGAAAGAAAGAAAGAAAGAAAGAAAGAAAGAAAGAAAGAAAGCCAGCCAGCCTAAATTCCAACTAGTTCTTAAGTTAATTATATTTCATTTCTGTATTTTTTCAAATGCTTATTACCTGTAAGTATTATTTTGATGGTCAACATAAACTTTGATTTACTTGTAATCTACTTAGGCCTTTTTTTCTGTCCAAAAGTAATGGTATGAATCCATTAGCGTTAAGTCACAGTGGGTAGTATTTTTCCAGCTTTGATAATTTGTACTGATCTAGCTAAACTATGCAAACTGTTCTTTTGTGTTCATTAAGGCACTTTATGGCAACTGTCGATCAGGGTTCAAGGTAGAATACTGTATGTCCTCTTGTGAAGTTTTCCCTTAAATTGTAGAAGGCATTGTTTTGGAGTTAATAGTTCACGACGACCTTAAAAACAGTTTGCTGTACAATACCTAAGGTGGAAGGAACTGTTCATGGAGGCAAAGTAGTTGGTCCAGATATGGCTGCCTGGTAACAGCTTGGCCATCTTGGAAAGTTAAGCCAGGTTTGGTGGCTCAAATCTGTCGTCCTTTCCCTCTGGAGAACAAGGAAGGAGAATTAAGAATTAAGAGATTTGAGGCCAGCCTTGGCTGCATAAGTGAAATCCTGTTTGGAAAAAGAAAAGGACGTATTAGCTTATTTATCGCCATTGACTCGTTAGGAGCCATTTAGGTATTATGCTTAAACTTTTTTTATGATCTAAATTTTTCAATAAGATTAAAAGCTTTGGAGAGCCTAACTTCTTTTAGATATAAGAATAATACTTAAAAATATAGCTCTATTTGTTTTAAGAAAATGTTAATAGCGAAAGGGACTTTAAAATAAATTATGGTCTGTTTATTCCCAGAGCCTCTAAGATATCCCAACCTCCTGGTTAATACTGAGATTATAAATGTGCCTTTTAAACTTTATTTAAAGTATTTACTATGACCTATCATCAGTGTGTATGTGGGAGAGGGGTTGCCTGAGACAGCACAGAGGTAGCCAGAGGACAACTTTGAGAAGTTGATTCTTTGCACCTTGGGATTCTGGGATCTGACTCAGGCTGTCAGCCTTGTGTAGCAAGCTCCTTTACTCTCTGGGCTGTCTCCCCAGCCCATTAAACATGGTTTTCTTTGAAAAGGAACTTCACTGTTGTCTAGGAGGTAGTAAGTACTTTTCTGGAATTTCCTATGTGTTTGACCAACCATGTTACTGTACATGTGGTAAGAGGACCCAGAAATGACTTCTCCCTCCCCAGATCTAGTTTCCTGGTGTTTGTTTTTTGGTTTTTTGTTTTGTTTTGTTTTGTCAGTCAGCGTCTCGTGTATTCTTGACTGGCTTTGAACTTCCTGTGTAGCTGAAGACAGCCTTGAGTTCCAGATCTTCCTTCCTCCACCCCTCACGTGCTGGGACTGTATCCCTGTTCCACTCTGCACACTATAGTAATTTTCTTTCCTGATCTTGTTAATTCTTCTGCAGACTGTGTGCGACACTATTAAAGTGAGTGAAAGGACTGTTAGATTGATTGGGCCATCCTGTGTCTGCCTGTCTGTCTGTCTGTCTGCCTGTCTATCAGTCCCTCCCTCCTTCTCTCCCTTCTTCCTTCTCCTCCTCCACATTCCCCTCTTCCTTTTTGTTTTGTTTTTCTGACAGGGTCCCAGTAGCCCAGGCTGCTTTGAAATTTACTACATAGCCCAATCTGACATAGAATTTGGGGGTTCCCCCAACTCAGCAGGTTTGGGCCACGGCACCTCATCTGTTGTGATGGCCCATTGTTGACTTTGGATGCTGGAAATGTTTAAGTACATGTGTGAACTCTGAAAAAAATATGCACACATACACATTTTTGTTTTTCCTTGCATGAAGCTCAAATACAGCCTGGAATAGATGGTCTCCTGGCTCCCTTCCAGTACTAAAATTTTAGGACATTGATGTGAAGTATTGTAGGCTTTATTTTTGTCCCTGGTAATTATATATCATTGTGCTATGATTTAACCACACTTAGTCTTTTGGTTCTGCTTCAAATAAACATGAAACAAATGCTGTGTTATTTTTAAAGGAAACTTGTGGGGGTGAAGTGGGAAACTAAAGAAGAGCTGCCAGGAAAGGTCGGATAAACAGCAGTGGGAGAACACACAAATAAACAGCCCAAACTGTCTCCAGTAGACCAGCAGAATGAGAAAGGAAGTCTGTAGCAGTCAGCAGCACCATTGGAGGACAGAGCCTCCCCCAGGGCGTTTGGAACACTGTGGGTACAATTTTGGGTATCACAAGTGGGGGAGGCCTGCATTTAGTGGGCAGGAGCCAGGGATGCTAAATGATATGTCATGCTCAGAACAGTTTCCAGTCAGCAAGGGATCTGCCACCTAAGTGCCAAGGCTTCTCTGACAGACTCTGACCAGTTAACTCTGGAGATAGATGAGACTAGGTAATTAAAGGTATTTATCCGTCTAAAAATACTATTGAACTGAAGGTATATGTTGCTGTTCTGCTTTGGAAAAATGCACAAGCAGAACAAGTGGTTTCTTGACTCTTACTCATGCTCTTTGGAGGGGTAAGGTAGCTGTGCCTACATAGAGTCAAGGAAGCAGGGTCTGCTGTTGGTCTCATGCAGTGTGTAAGGAAGCCATTTGAGGTATTTTGTTTGTTTGCTTGTTGATATTTTATACTTTAAAGCATCTTTTCACACCGAAGTAGTGTATATTTTCATTCCACAGGGCTGGGAGATGGTTCAGTGAGTAAAAATCAAATCCTAGGTTTGGTTCTCAGCACTGCACAAAACAGATTTGGTAGCACGTATTATCTCAGCTCCAGGAGTAGGGGGTACATTTAGAAGGGGTTGGTGGAGGTGGGAGGATCTGAAATTTAAGACCAACCTTGACCAGCTTGTGAAACCCTGTTTTAAAAAAGAAAAGCCTATTGTTTAAGTGTTCATTAATGGTATTGAAAATTATGGGTTTTCATATTTTATAATAGCTATTTCTTTCAAAGTTTCTTATTTATTCTTTGTATCTATGTGTCTATGTGTGTACTAACACATGTGGGCATGCATATGCTACAATATTGTGTAGAGCTCACAGGACAGCATGCAGGAGCTGATTTCTTTCTGTCACCGTATGGGTCCTAAGAATCGAACTCAAGTCATCAGCCTTGGTTACCTACTGAGCCATCTCGCTGGGCCCATATGGCTACGGACCACATAGAAGTATTGTTCTGAAGTTTAGACTTTGAGTTTTGTTCAAAAAGTCACATTTAAGGTAGTTTGAAAAGCATACGCTTACAGGCAGTGTATTTTAAATGATGAGGTTCTAGATTTGTCTTTCCAAGGCCTGCTGAGCCAGAGAGTTTGATCCTAGAAGAGTGAACCCAGCCTGAACTATGTGGATCAACTACTCCTGTGGGCTAAGCAGGGAGCTTGCTGCACGGAGAGATACAGTGGAGATCTAATGGTGAATAAGACAGACATAAAAGGTTTATATCCCATAAAGCAGCTCTACACATAATTACAAGCTAGCTATTAGAGGTTCTGTCTGCGTGAGATGGCTCAGTGGGGAAAGCTATGTCTGGCAACCAGAGTTTGATACCCCAGGACCTACGTGGTGGAAGACAAGAACTGACTTCCTCTAGTTGTCCTCTGACCTCCACACGTGCACTGCGGCAAGCTCGCCCACTCACATGTACATATAAAATGAACTTCGTTCACATAAAATGTTTCAGGATTCACAAGCCATAGTCCCTAGGTGTTGCCTTAAAGAGATGCCTAGGGTGCAGTGAAGGAGTTGTGTAGATGTAGTGCAGTTGGGTAAGACAAAACTAAATGACAGAAGAGACACCTACTTGGTGTTTTCACATTTCAAACCTGTTAGTGTGCATTGGGAACAGGGACCTGTCCTTGTTAGAAGCTTACCTTCATGCTGAGACCAAGGGAGCTCGATGGGTTTGATTCACGCCATGCACTTGCTAGGTGCATAGACGTGACCTCTTAGCTTACTTCACTGGTAATACACTTAGCTCTTAGGGTAGTTGCTGCTATTCTTAGTGCCATTGTTTTAGTTTTTGAGACAATATCACTGTGCAGCCCAGACTGGTCTTGAACTCAGTCCTGCCTAGACCTACAATGTGCTGGAATGATAGATATGCCCCACCACATCATCCTTAGGGATACTGTGAGGGTTAAATGAGCCGCCCCTGTCAGGAACTTGGAAAAGTACATGCATAGACTTGTTACTTTAACACACACCAAGGACAGCTGCATTAGCTGATTAATTTGTGTTACCGCAAGGAAATACTGAAAGCAGGCTGACTTTGTAAAGAAAACATGTTTGTTTATTCAGCACTCTGGAGATTCAAGGGTGTGGCTAGTTAGCACCATCTGTGCTCTGGTGAGGACCTTAGTGGATGGCGTGAGTGTGGCTGAGAGGGTCAGATGGAATTACCAGATAGGGAACACAGGGTTTGGGATCCCATAGTCTCTTCCCTCCCAGGACAGTGCCCCCAACTAGCCTAAGGACATTCTTTTGGTATGTCTGTCTCCGCCATTTTGAAAGATGTCGTATAGCCCAGGTTGGCCTCCAGCTTTCTGTGTAGTTGAGGGTGACCTTGAATTCTTGATCATTGTTATAAGTGTGTACCAAACCCCCACGTACCCCCACCTCAGCCCTAGGTTAGATTCTTTTTCTTCCTGATTTCATCTCCCAACATCAGTGCAGCGAGCCCTAAACTGACCACACAGCAGTCTCTTGGGTAGATCCCAGCTGGACCCCAGCAGTCAGTTTAGTTAGAGGAGCGCATGAACTCCCAGGCTGACCCTCAAAGGTGGTCACTGGGTTGTGCTGCATTCTCTTGGTGCTTTTCTTCTGCTTCCTCTACTTTGTCAAGTGCATGCCAGAGGTAGACAGTGGGTTCCTGCTTTAGTCTTCTTCCACTGTGGTTTTGAGACAGACCTAGGCCAGCCAGTGAGCCTGAGGGATCCTCCTGTCTCCCTCTCCCCACCACTGCACACCTGGCTTCTTTATGTCAGTGCTTGAATCAGATTTAGGCCCCTGTACTTGTGCTGTAAGCACTTTGCTAGCTGAGCTTTTATCTCAGACCCTAATGTTGACGACTCTCTCCTTTTAAAGTTTATTTGTGTGTGTTTTATGTTTGCGATTGTTTTGCCTCCGAGTATGTATCACATGCATGCCTTGTGTCCACAGAGCCCAGAAGATGACATTGACTCCACTAGAACTGGAACTACAGGCATTGTGTGAGCTGTCATGTGGGGGCTGGGAAACTAGGTCCTCTGCTTGACCTTGTACTGCTGAGCCATCTCTCTAGCTCTGGCTGAGGTCTCTTGAGTCACTTGTTGTGCCCTAGTTAATATACATGCAACATTTTTTTTTTTACAACATGCATATAAAGACTCCTTTAAAGGATTTTCTTAATTGAGTAAATAATTTAAATAAATCAGTGTAAGTTCATTGTTTCATTCTGTTTCTGCTCAGCTAGTACTGAAGCGTGATCACTTGTGCTCATGTGTCAGCCCCATGCTGATTCTTTCCTTTTATCTCTTGTAGGATTTCTGGTAGGCTCCACGTTCAGACAGGATGTGGTACCACTGAGACGTTGGTCTGCTTCAGTCCACAGTTCACCTTTTCCACTGGGAGCCTCATTTCATTTCTCGGCTTAGGCCTCCTGAACTTATGAAACCATGGCGGAAGGAGAGACGGAGTCACCTCGGCCTAAAAAGCGTGGCCCCTACATTTCCTCTGTCACCAGCCAGAGCGTGAACGTGGTGATCCGGGGAGTGGTGCTCTTCTTCATTGGCGTGTTCCTGGCTTTGGTGTTGAACTTGCTTCAGATTCAGAGAAATGTGACACTGTTCCCACCAGATGTGATCACCAGCATCTTCTCATCTGCATGGTGGGTTCCACCGTGCTGCGGTACAGCCTCAGGTACGTGAGGCATTTCTGTGTTGCTTATGTCGGAATAAGGCCCTGCTTAAGTAACAGTGTGTATTTGTGTGTGGGTGGGTGTGCAGGAACGTTTGTGTGCCTGCATGTTGGCGTCTTCCTCAATTATCTCTAACTTGTTTTTCGAGGCAGTCTCTCACTACACCTGGATAGCACTAACTGGGTAGACTAGCTGGCCATTGAGCTCCAGGCACCTGCCTGTCTTGTCTTCTCCAGCACTGGGATTACAGACGTGTGTCACCACAGTGACTTTAATAGATGCTGAGGATCTGCACTGAGGTCTTCATGCTTTTGTGGGAAGCACTCTACCCGCCTCATGGAGGATATAATTAAAGGAGTGCAGTGGACCTGGACCTCTGTGAGTGAAGTTTGCTGTATTTGGTGTATGCATGCAGTCACGTAGTGTCCCCCACCCCCCGGCGGTGGCGTTTCTGTCATTCCCAGGCTTTCTATGCCCTCCTTCCTTTGTATCCCAGCCTCAGGCTGCAGTGGCTCTGC
The DNA here is from genome assembly GCF_011064425.1 of Rattus rattus. Taxonomy (NCBI): domain Eukaryota; kingdom Metazoa; phylum Chordata; class Mammalia; order Rodentia; family Muridae; genus Rattus; species Rattus rattus. The sequence continues at coordinate 13,910,177 of NC_046163.1, read as the reverse complement.
TCTCTGTCCTCCAGGCTTATCCCTGCCTGCTCTGCTGTCCTTGGAGTCAGCCAGTAGGTGCCTGGTGCCTGATGCCTGCACCTTTAAAATGTACCCATAACACCAGTTCTCGTTCTCCTAGGGATGAAGCATTTAAAATCTTTTCTTTTTCTCACTTCATCTCCGTCTTATTCTGAATTATTTTGATAATATCCACTGCTGTTTAAAAGTTTTGACATAAGGGCTATACTTTTGGGTTTGAAGCAGACACAAACTTAATAAGTAGAATAATTTTATTCAAGTTGAAAACTTGGTGTATTTCTAGATTTTTGTGTATGGTTTTATCCTTTTTGCCTCATTTTTAAATGTAGCAGAAGAATAATAAATACTCGAAGACATCAATGGGGTAGACTGTCTGTGCTTAAAATCCTGATAGTCCTCTTAGTGACTTTGACTGTGTTCAGTAACGAACACTGATGGCCAAGTGAGATGCGTTCTGATCTTCAAACGATGCTGAGCTGCTGTAGTGGACAGCTCTTTAGCTGTGCCTAATGCCAAGGTCAGTGGGTCAACCCTGCATTATATAACCAGTAATAGAAGGTAGTCACAGCCACGTGGGAGAGGATGATTGTAATTCTGACTATGTATGCTTAGTGTGCATGAATACCTTACGACACAACACGGCGTACCTTTGTCCTACATCCTAGAGCTAGAGGTTGCAGGCGTGTCCGTCCAAAGCCGAGGTTCACTTGTGGGATATCTTCAAGTAATTTTGTGAAACCTGCTGGACAGTGATGTAACCCTGCTACATGGACAGATGGATATTGTTGCAGTCAGATTACATGTGGGTTAGAGAGCCCTGTCAAGCTATGAGAGGCCTTAAATTAAGATAAGTCATCACTGCCTGGTCTCCCCAGGGTTATGGTTCTCTAAGAAGCAGTCCGGATAGACAAGAGAGCTTGTAGCTTATTCTTTGCTGTATCTGCAAATCTACCTGTATTTTCCTTTACTTAAACTCAGAAGATAAAACATTTCCCAGTAGCTGCTAGTTCTTTTTTCCCCTTCAAGATAGACCTTAGTCCTCCTGACTTAGGTTCTTAGACCTAATAGCTGTCCTACCAGGGTCTCCAGATTCACCACTTTACTGTAAAGGGACAGGAGTCACCTGTCCCTGAGGGCGGTCCTAGGAAGCCGAGGCGTCTTGAGTCATTGCTGGGGAGTCTCACAGTCGTCTGTGCATTACTCTCCTTTTCTCTCATCTTTCTTTTCTTTTCTCTTCTTTTCCTCCTCTTCCTTCTCTTTATCCTTCTCTTCCTCTTCCTCCTTTTTTCTTTTGGTAAGAGGCTGTTTTTGGGGATTTCTGTAATTTTTTAAATTAAAATATGATTGATTTTCTCCTTCTCTATCCTTCCTCTAGCCCTCCTTACTCTCTCAGTTTCATGGCCCCTATTTCTTTGTTAATTTATTACGTACACAGACACACAGACAGACAGACACACTACACACACACACACACACACACACACACACACAAAACCTTTTTTGTCATGTTATTTGTATATGTATATATTCAAGTAAATACAAGATTTGTATTAACTGAGAATTTTATATATATGGATGGAATTTTGTTTTTTGTTTGTTTTGGGATAGGGGCCACTATGTAACTTTGGCCTGGAACATATAATGTAGACCAGGCTGGCCAAAACTCTTCAGAGATCCACCTTCCTTTCCCTCCTGAGTGCCAAGATTAAAAACCTGTGCGACCATAGCTGTCCCAGCTAATACGTTTTGATTATATTCACTTCCTACTCCTGCCTTCTCTGCCCTCTCCCCTCCCTCATCCCAGCTCCACATCCTCACGCTTGACCCCCCTCTTGTAATCTCACAGAGTCCAAGTACAATTTGTGCTTCCCATGCAACAGTCCATTGGATAGTGGCTGACCCGCTTGGGGCCACATGCTTAAAGAAAACTGATTCTCTCTTTCACCTGTCAGTGGGTCTTCAGCTAGGGAGACTGCTTCCTGCCCTGTGCTGGACAGTCGACAGGCTTCATCGTGTGCAGGCGGCCACAGCTGCTGTGAGTTCATTAGTGCAGCAGCCTGGAATGCCCAAAAGATAGCCGCACTATGGTCTTCCCCGATGTCTCTGATAGTTCTAAGCCTTGGAGTGAGGGGCTGTGACATAGATGCCCCATTTGTGGCTGAGCACTCCACAGACACTCTCTCTTCTTTGTGTTTACTGCCATTCACTGCACAGAGAAACCTCTCCAATGAGAAGTGACAGCTGCGCTAGTCTGTGGCCATAGCGTGCAGGTTCACAGGGAAGCTTGAGAGGATGTCCACTTAGCAACATAAGAGTAGTAGGTTCACCCTGGGGCCTGTGAGCTCACCTGTGTGCACTCTTGGTCAGATTAGCATTCTAGGCACGTGTTTGCTGTGGGGATCCCTGTAACATCCAGACCACTATTGCACTCATGGGCATAGCTTACCATTGCCAGGCACTGCAGGGCAGGGCTCACAGCTGGCTAGCCAGCACGGAGGAAGCTTTCCTGTCAGCACCAGCCTGGCTTCTCTGGGCCTTGTAGCCAAACAGTGTGGTGTCTCCATTAGGAGGGTCTAAACAAGCTTACCTAAGCAGGCATTGTCATGGACCCCCTCCTTTATATATGCAGTGCACCAGAGCTGGAGAGTCACCAAGGAGCCTTTATCAAGGGTCTCTTCTTACTGTCTTGTTAATCCCATAATGGCCTCCAACTCACTGTGTAGGTGAGACTGGCCTTTTCCTTTCTTTTTTCTTTTTTTTTTCAAAGCTGGGGATCGAACCCAGGGCCTTGCGCTTGCTAGGCAAGCACTCTACCACTGGGCTAAATCCCCAACCCCGAGACTGGCCTTGAACTTCTGATTATCCTTTCATTTCCTGGGTGCTGGGACTAGAGGTTTAACATTACTTCAAAAGACAATTTCTGTATTGTGGGTAAAAGAAGTAGAGAAGTTGCCTCAGAAATCACAGGTAGTTAAGCCTGAGAAGGTCATTTAAAGGGTCCTGTTAGTTAAACAGTTCTCACTGCTCTCCTGGAGAGGGAGGTTCTGTCCTCCCCAGTCCCCACCATCCAAGGTGAGCCTACAGAGTTTACACCGTTCTCATGGTATCTTGGCCCCAATCCCCTGGGCTTGGAGATTTTTTTTTCTACATTGATTTTTGACCCAGCCCACTTCCCCATGTTCTGTTGAATTCTCTGGGATACAAGAACAATTGTCTCTGATGCAGAATGTGGTGACATGGTTTTCCATGCTCAGGGTTAAAGCCTTCTTGTGACGTTTTGTAATGCTATGACTCTTTCTGGACCCCAAGCTTCCTTCACGCTCAAACCTTACAGTTTCCTGGCAATGCTACTTGTTTCTGGATATGCCTTAGTCCTTTCAGGTGCCACCCTCTGTTAAGAGAGCTGTTCCCATGCTCCTGCCTGCAGGGTCACTTGTATGGAAAATTTCTGGTCATGGCAGAATTCCCTGTCCTCATGGCAGGAATGGAGTAAGAACCCCTCAGTATCCTGTCACTACTTAGTCGGCATTCAGTCGTGTCTGACTCTGTGCCACGGGAACACATCCTCTTGTTTATTAGTGTGTACATGTCTATGCCCATGTGTGTTTGTGTGTTTGTGAGCACACTCATGCCAAAGGACAAGCTCAACTGTTACATCTCTGATGCCATCTACCGTGGTGGTGGTGGTGGTGGTGGTGGTGGTGGTGGTGGTGGTGGTGGTGGTGGTGGTGGTGGTGGTGTTTTGGTTATGAGACAGTCTTTCACTGGCATGGAACTTGCCAGGTAGAGTAGACTGGCTGGCCAGCAAACCCCAGGGAGCTGCTTGTCTTTGCTTCTCAGTGCAAGGGGGTTACAAGTTCCACCTCCATGCCTGGTGTGTGTGTGTGTGTGTGTGTGTGTGTGTGTGTGTGTGTGTGTGTGTGTGTGTGTGTGTGTGTGAAGTAAATTCTGAAGATCGGGCTCAGATCCTTGGGCTTACACAGCAAGCACATTACCAACTCAGCCCTCTTTAAATCCCCAGGAAATATCAACAGCCAGATACATTATGGGGCTTAAGTATTTGGAATGAAATCATGACCTGTCTCCGTTGTAGTCCCCCGTGGAAGTATGTCTTGCTGAGTACTGTGGCTTTCTGCAGCACCCCTCGTTGCTAGATGTCTAATTTAACTGTGTTCCTTTCCTGCCTCGCTGCACTGAGCGCAGCACCCTGAGAGAGTGATGGCTTACTACCAGTGCTTCACAAACTCCTTTTGTCTTCAGTCTTGGCAGACTGTTACTGGGAATCACTTAAAGATATCAGAAGACATGTGATTTTACATCAGAACCATCTGATTAAGCAGGATTGTATTTGCATATGATTTTACACAGTGTGATTTTAAGTCTCTTGTTTTTTGGTTTTTTTTTTAAATGGTGAAAGAGAGAAGAGGAAGCCCAGACATACTCCACTGAGCTCTCAGACAGTGGAGCCTCACTGCGCTGTGTTTATTCCTATCAGACTCTGCCATGCCTTTATTTAAAGGGAAGAAAGAGAGACATTTAATGGGAAGTGACAAGCTCCCCCACGTTCTCCTTCTCAGTGAGCAGCTGAGCACCATGCATACTCAACAGATTTGGGGTTTTTATTGGCAAATCCCAAGGTTGGCAGCACGGCCATTTAAATTCCTTCTTTGTGTTTTCACTTTCCCTTCTCAGTTGTCTCTCACTTGCCTAGAAATGTAGTCAGTTTTACTTATTTACACCTTTGCACATACATGTCAGCATCTCTACGTGATAATTCTTTACCAATGGCATCAGCTGCTGAGGAAAATTGACTTGGAATGCCTCCTCTGGTTGAATTTTTACTCAGGCACAGGCAAGCAGGAGAAAGATGGCAGGGGGTTGAGGATAAATTAATTGATCTATAGGTAGATAATAGATAGTAGGTGGGTGGGTGGTAGATGACCGGCAGACAGGGGATAGGTGGGTATGTGCATCATATAGGTCTGCATCTATGTACGTGTATGCATTTATTATACAGAGAATCAGGGAATGACAAATGAGCTGTTTTGTGAAACCCCTTGAGGAAAAAATATCATTTAGACATGTTTCAATTATTAGGCATGCTTGTCATTTTAATCCTGTAGAAATTTGAAATGCTGTCACTTAAACCAGTGGGATTTTTTTCAGTAGTGTGTTTTAAACAGGACCATAATGAGGGCTTTCTTTGTGTGTGAACATGCGTCTGTTGGTGGGTGTATGCAGAGGCCTGAGGATGCCCTTGGCTGTCCCTCCTCAGACACAGTCCACCTTAGGTTTTCTTGTTTTGGTTTGCACTCAGTTCCTCAGGCTTGCAAGGCAAGCTCTTCACAAACTGAGCTGTCGCCCAGGTCCTGAAACTTACAGTTCAGCAGCCATTGGATCTCTGTGTTGCTGTGCTTTGTCACTGGTCTCAGGATGGCCTGTGAGCCAGCTATAGTCACCAAGCTGAGGTAAAGAACACAGAGCTCCAGTCTCATCGCTAGGTGGAAGAGGCTGGGTTGTCTCTTCCTACGCTGCTCCATTGCTCTGTGGGCCTGTGCTTTGTAATACGAATTGCTTTCCAGTGTGCTTGTTTACCCTTTTAATTTTATATTTAAAACTTAAAAGGTTGTGTGTTTTTGTGGAGAGATAGTGCAACAGTTAAGAGTGTTTTCATGTTCTTTTAGAGGACCTGACCTGAGTTTGTTTCCCAGTACCCATGTTTAGTGGCTTCCCACCTCCTTTGATTCTGGGGATCCTATGTCTTCTAGCCTTCATGGGCCCCCAAATGCACATGCACATACTAGCAGGCACACATGCACATATAGAAACAAATTTAACAAATAATCTTTAACAAATCAATAAGTTTTCTTGTGGGCTTGGGAGATAGTCAGTGCAGCGCTTGCCTTGTTAACATTGGTTTGACCCATCAGAATTCACATTTAAACAAAGGAAAGGAGAGTGGGGAAGGGATGGGAAAGAAGAAAGGAAAAAGCTAGGCATGGTGGTTGGTGCCTGTGTGTGATCCAGTACAGAAGAGCTGGATACGGCTGGGTCTCTGGTTATCGGGCTACCACCCAAGCCTACTCGGTGCGTTCCAGGTGAGTGAGAGATCCTGTTTCAGACAACAAGGTGGGTGGTGGTTGAGCAGTGACATCCTAGCTTGTTCTTTGGCCTCTACATGACTCCGTGAACACATTCAGAAACATGCACAAAATATGCACATACATTTCATGTCTTTGTTAAGTATTTAAGTTAGGGATAGACAGAATAGTTTAGGTCTTAGTTATAGATATCTTGGTAGTCAAGAATGTTGATTCTCAAACCAAGAGCTAGCTGTTCACTGAGATAGCTTCTTCTTACTTTTTAACAGCAAACTTACATATTATCTCTAAATTTGTAGAGTTTTCATTTATTTTTAAGACAGTGGTCTGACTATATGTTAAATAGACTAAGCTGACTTTGAACTCAGATTTCTGCCTGCTTTTTCTCCAGTGCTAGGGAATAAAGGAAGGCACTGCCATACCTAGCAAATTTGTAATTCTTACGTGCCCCATGTCCTTCCTTCTTTCTATGTGTAGAAAGAAACGTACCTGTTGGTAGCCTTTTGTTTTCAGAGAAGTGCTGTGAGAGGATGGTGTGGAAAGCCTTCAGGAGAGTGCTGGGTGCAGACAGGAAGCTGGCCAGGCAGGGCAGATCTGCATAGCATGTGGTCAGGACCTTGGGAGCCTAGTGTGGAGGGGACAATGTTGTGCGAGCTCACAGCCTACCCTCTAGCTTCTCTTTAGATGCTGTGTTTATAGCATACTTAGGTGCTGTCTTGCTTGAGGAGAACACACTGTGCTGACTTGGTGCCTTCGAGTCTCTACAGTACTGTGGGGAGCTACACGAGTTAGTGTCTGGCTCCTTGTGAGTCACTCCCTCAGGGCGTGTTGCCTTTAGAGTGCTGTGGCTTCTTCACAGCTTTCTGCAGTACGCTGCCACTGTCGGTTTCCTTGGAAGGTAAGTGAAAAGATTCAGTGGTGGTCAGTCACTTGTGTTCCTTTTTGAAGGATCTAGAAAGCAGCTGTGTGATTTGTGTAACTTAATTGCTGCCAGTGCAGTATTGCTGATGACTTACTTTTTTTTTATTCTTTTCACAGCTGTGATTGGACTATTGTACCCCTGCATTGACAGGCATCTAGGAGAGCCACATAAATTTAAGAGAGAGTGGTCCAGTGTTATGCGCTGCGTGGCGGTGTTCGTGGGTATAAATCACGCCAGTGCTGTATCCTTCTGAAACATGCGATAACGGGGCAGCCTGCAACCTTCCTGCCATCACCTCTGTTGTTCTCACTCAGTCACACCACAGTATTGACCCCGTTGCTGAGATACCAGGGTAGCGAGTGTGAGCTTAGAGTGGGGGTAGATATGCTGGTTTTCAGTCCCATGTTAACACTCTGCTCCTTAGGCTGTTAAACTCCTTACACATAACTTTCTTAATCCGAAAGTTGAATTTTCAAAGCCTCACCTTCTCACCCCTTTTCATTTAGAGTTTGCAGGTAAGGACCCTGCTATTTTAGGTATTCTTTCAAAAGTCTATTTTTAAAGAAGTTATACTGTCATTTATTGGTTATAGAAAATACCAAGAAGTAGCCCTCCAACAGACATACATACACACACACACACACACACACACACACACACACACACACACACCCCTTTATAATATAGGCTCTTACTATGCTAGCTAACATTGGGTCTTGACATTTGACCCTTCTGCTTCAACATTCTGAGTGTGTTGTGTTTGTGGTTGGTCGTTTCTTTTGGGGTTTTGTTTCAACACTTCTGTTTTTTACTTTTCATTTAGAAACTTGCTAAATGTCTGTCAGTGCAATCCAGATTCTTACCACTCATGTTGAGCTTTTCAGTCTGACCTCTGATCTGTCTGTCTTTTTAATAATTTTTATTGTTTGTTCTTGTCATACACTTTGTATACAGCACACTCTGATCACTGTAGCTTTCTTTTTCTTTCCTCTTACCTCTCCTCTTTATAAGTCCTTTCCCCACATCCTTGACTTTCTCTAATTTTCGGTTTGTTTGTTTATTTGGAGATCCACTGAATTCCAGGATCACCTGTATGGCAGTAGGTGAAAGTAGCCTTTGGATCTTGGTGGGCTCCTCCGTGGGTACACTTCTGAAGAGGGTGACTCTCTTCCTCTAAGAGCCTCTCTGCATCCATGATTGACTATCATTAGGTCCCCTGTAGGCAGCCATACCTGTGAGATGTTTTCTGCACTAGCGGTGCGATGTCCAGAGGACAGTAACTACTGCCCTTCTCCTCAGGCTCTTTACATCCTTTCCACGACCTTTGAACCTTAGAGGGAGTGATACACATGTCTGTAGGAATGGGCATTCAGTCATCCCTAGTTCTTGACACTTTGAGCAGCCATCTTTTCTGTATTTAACACCCCACCCCGTTCATTTCATTGCAAAAAGAGGCTTCTGTGGTTAAGGAAGGGGGCAGCAGAATAGTGTTTATCTGTCTGTGGGCATAAATGTAAATATTTAGAAAGTAGGGTGACAGTTAGCTCACCTAGTGTCAACTCTAGAGCCTAAGTCCTCCATAACCTTAGGTTTTTGACTGGGTTTAGTGCCAGATTTGAATTCCCTCTTTCGAGCTGAGTTTGGAATCCAAGCGGCGAGTACCCCGTCACCCCATGATAGTGAGGCCACTAGTGCAGCTGTGCACAAGTCTTGCCTGGCAGGTTGGTGTTGTGAGTTGTAGGGCTCACAGTTTGGTAAGATGCCTTTTCTCCCCGTGTAGCTGGTATAACCTCTTCAGCTTTATGAGAGCTCGCCAGCAAGGAGATGCTCCCGACTGAGTTGTAGTTTGATTTTTATTTACCTTGCAACCAACCAACATGCGTGTTATCTTCAGCAGTAAGGTCCTAATCACCAGCCAGTTGTGGTAGGGTCACCAAACGGAATGCAAGAGGGACACAGCTCCAGAGGAACGATCTCACACCTGGCACTGGCAGCCTTGGTTCTTGGGGTCAGCATTGTCCAGAAATGCAGGATTTCTCTCTTCTAACTCAGTCTCTACCTTTAATTTTTAAATTGGATTATAAGCTACTAAGCTTCTATTCAGCTGCTCCATACATCCTTCCTTGCCCTCCAGCTCTTCTGTGGGTGCTAGGATCCTAGCCCGGGGCCTCCCCACTGGGCCATCCCCACAGTCGCACCGTTGGTCTTTTTAGGAGAGGAGTTTAAGTAGCCCTTCTACAACTTTAAATGTGGTTTTGGCTTTGTTTCTAAGAGAACTACTTAAACATTGTAATCTTAGCTGCCACATCTATCCTTTAAGGAAAACCTAAAATGTTTACAAATTTATAGCAACATTTTTCATAATAAGACTTGGAAAACCACAACATACAGCCTCTGAAATTGATGTATTTGACTTCTTTACCCTAGAAACCTCCTTACTGTGCTAAATGATTTAGTTAGCAGAGATGGACCCTATCAGAATTATATCCCATCATCTATTTATGTGGATGCCTCTTGCACAGAGGAATCAGTGCTCAGAACTTTTTTTTTTTTTTTTTTTTAGTTTTCATATAAGGATAGCTAAAAGAAGAGAGAAACTTACTCAGATGAACTGTTAGTTTCTTGCTAAATCAGCCACTCACAAGAACTGATCTGTTTGCTTGCTTGCTTGCTTTTTGAGACAGGGTTTCTCTGTGTAGCCCTGGCTGTCCCAGAACTATGTAGACTAGGATGACCACAAACACAAAGAGATCCATTTGCCTCTGCCTCAAAGTGCTGGGATCAAAGGCATGCACCACAGTGCCCAGCTTAAAAACTGATCTTAAGAGAGTAGCATACAAGAGTCCCAGATGCCAAGGTTTCAGCTACCAGGGGTTTATATGCTTTAGTGAGAATGTGGGAATGGTGGGGGAAAGTGGGGTATCACAGGAATCAGAAAGTGCCGTCATGGGCAGAGAAAGGAGAGGTTGCTGAAGTACTGGCAAGGCCAGTTAGTTTGGTCAGGTCAGCCAAGGTGGAGCCTCTGGGGCATAGAAAATGTCCTTTTAATGACACTCAGAATTAATTTTCTTAGTGTAATCCTCTAGCAAGAAGAAAAAAATCAGAAAATTGAATTTGTAAGGCTCCATTCTACTCAGAGATTTTTGAGTAAAAGGGGCTATACATTTGTGAATAGACTTAAGTGGGTGCCAGAAATAAAATATCATCAGAGCAAAGTGCCCTGCTAGAAAGTCCCAGGCACCAGAACAGCTTGGCAGGGGGGAGATAATGTTCACTTCAAGGCTTTATCCTCAACAAATTAAAACCAGAGCAGTTGACATAATAGAAAGGGATGCTATGTCCTTGGTACTCTTGTTCTGAACTGCATTATTATAAAATGTGTCTGTCAGTAAATCACACAGCCAATGTGGTACCCTGTTAAATAGCTGTCAGCTCTTCTATTTCCAAGTTCCTGTATGATTTTCAAGTAATTCTAAACCTTTTTGAGAAGTATTACTGATTTTCTTTTCTTTCTTGCTTGCTTCCTTTCTTAATTTTCTATTTTATTTCCTTCCTTTTTTCCTTCCTCCCCTCGCTCCCTCGCTCCCTCCCTCCCTCCCAAGGGTGTATTCTTTTAGCAACACTATCCAAGGTGCACAGTTACATCTTTAGCTATAAAGCCACGTTCTAAAGAGCACCTGACTTTACAGTTAGGAATGTGTATCACCTATTTTCTTTCCAGATGGGTTACAAGAAGGTAGGATATGTTAATTAATGCTCTCTGTATTTGGTGTTTAGAGATAGTTTTATTTATACCTAATGTCGTGTGTTGTGTTAGAAGGTTGCGGACAGTCCAGCTAGAGCATATTTTCTCATTTTAGAGGAGTGAACTGTTGGTGTCACTGGTTTCCTTGTTTCTGATGGCTCCTTAGCACTGGTCTCAGAAAGTAGACTTCGACAACAACTTCCAGTTTTCCCTCACACTGGCTGCACTGTCAGTAGGACTATGGTGGACTTTTGACAGATCTAGAAGTGGTTTTGGCCTTGGTGTTGGAATTGCTTTCTTAGCAACCGTTGTCACCCAACTGTTAGTCTACAATGGTGTTTATCAGTAAGTATTGTCCTTGTCCCCTGGCTGCTCTGTAAATCAGCACTAACTACATTCAGGTTGAGGGTCACATGGGGGTAGCGGGTTTAATATACAGACACAACTTACCTCCGTTATGCTGTCTTGAGTGCCCTTGGTCTGTCTCTGGGATATTAAAACAAATATTTCTATTATTCTAGATACACATCTCCAGATTTTCTCTATGTCCGCTCTTGGTTGCCATGTATATTTTTTGCTGGAGGCATAACGATGGGAAACATTGGTCGTCAGCTAGCAATGGTAAGCCGAGGCCCAAGCACATGCGAGGTGCATGTCACTGCTTCTCAAAGCAGCCGTCCCTCAGGAGAAGCATGGGCAAAAACAGTGGTCTTTGAACTCTCTCTTAGACTTTCATTGAAATAAATCATTAGAATGAATTTAATCTGAGGAATATTAATACTTGAGGAACAACTAGAGAGAAAAGGAAAAATAGGTTATGGGTAGGGCAGTATAATTTGTTGACCATATTTGATGCTTGATTTTTGTTGTTTTGTTTTTATTAATTTACAGTTTTCCATTCCATAAACAAAGAACTTTGTTTGTCTTGAGACTAGGTCTCAAGTGGGCCACCTGCCCTTGAGCTCTGTATGTAGCCAAGGACGCCGTTGAGTTTTTGGTCCTCCTGCTTCTACCTCTCGAGTGCTGAGATTGTAGGCTGCACGACTACACCCACATTACGTGGTACTGGGGATTGAACCCTGGTTTTCTCGTCAACTGAGCCACACCCTCAGCCCCTAGAAAAAGAATTTTAAAAATAAAAGGGAATTAATGTATATCATACCTTTCAGTAGCTATTCTTTTAGAACATTGTTTTAATTGTGATCTTTTATATTGTTACATATTTTTATGTTAAATCATAGAGATATTTGAAATAATGATTGGAATTCCACTTTGTCCTAAGTTCATGGCTTGCCCTTGGCTGATCTCTGAGCATAAAAGAAACACACTGTGCCCATTATATATATATTATATTATATTATATTATATTATATTATATTATATTATATTATATTATATTATATTATATTATATTATATTATACAACACCAGCTGTTGTGACTTGCAGTGAGGAAATTTTTCTCTCCTTTGCTGGACTCCACTGTTGTTTTCACTCTCAGAATGCCATTGTGACTATTGGTTCTTGGAGGAATAAACTGAATACATACTAAAAATTTTCATTTTTAGAGTTTTTTAATTTGCTTGAAAGTTGCAATTCACAAGAGATTAATGTGTTAACTTTTTTACCTTTTTGCAGTATGAATGTAAAGTTATTGCTGAAAAATCTCATCAAGAATGAAGAGGGCAGAAGTCTCAGCTGTTCTGTGGAAGCCATGGGAAAGCACCGTGGGTGCGAGAGGCGCACCAACGGAACTTTGGACTGGAAAATTTCGAGGACACAGTTTTTCCTTGATTGGTGTGTGTGTGTGTGTGTGTGTGTGTGTGTGTGTGTGTGTGTGTGTGACACACATGTTTTTGCAGTCTGTGATTGCTTCTGTAAATCAGTTACCAACGTTTCGGTATTTGATTTCAATAAATGTAAGATATCTGTGCACTACATGAAAGATATGTTTATGGGTACATGAAATTTCTAAATTTTTTTTACATACCATACATTGTATGTACAATGTTGATGTGCCAAACTGTTCTGTTACTGACACAGAGAATAAGAATGCTTTGAACAATTTAGAAGTTTAGTGAAAGAGAAAAAGAAAGCTAAAAACAAAGCGAACAGAAAGCAACTGTGTAGCTGGCCGTTCCCTCTTGCGGCTGGTGTGCCTTTTCCTGTTTCTAATCAGCTGTGCTGTCACAGCACCCACATGCGTGTTGTCTCTGTTGCTGCTGTTTCAGAGTTTCAATCTTATTATATGGTAACAGTGAACTTCCCTAGAATGGTTTTAAGCCTGCACTACTGTAGGGACCCAAAGAATACTTTTCAGATTTCTCCAGAGGGAATATGTAATGGACAGGGGTGGTTATCAGTATCACCCTGCTTTGAGTCTACATTTGGAAAAGTATAAATGACTAAAATTAGGGGATTTGACTGGATAAATATGTTTGGGAATACTGTGTGGTCCTCTCTCTGCTACAGAAGCCAAAGTGACATTAGCTATCATTTGCTACTGAAGCTCGCTGCTTCAGCACATGGATGAGTAAGAAACACAGGCAGATCAAGGTGACAGTCGAAACCTGTTGGATTCTAGAAAGCAGGCCATACTGGTGGGACCGTGCCATGTGACTGGCCAGCTATGGCGGGCCTGAGTTTGTGACCTTCACCAGTGCAGTCTGAGGATGCTGGAACGTGTATGCTGATGTGTACTACAAGGTCCGGCCTTGGAGAGTGTGGAGAGCGCACTTCACACCCCATTAACAACCCCGGCCACGTACTTACGGGTTAAGTGTACTGGCCGACTCTCCACTCACTTTGCACTTCTGAAATTGTTAATTGTCTGGCACACAAGGGTAAATTCTTCTGACTTCTGTGGTGTGCGTGTGCTTCTGTTTGAGTGTGAGAGAAAATGTAGACATGTGTCTGTGTGCGCGTGTGCCCATGCTTCCCTGCAGTGTCAAGTAGACATTTTAATTTTCTTTCTTGTAAAGCAATGCTGTCAGACTGAAATCTTGTACACTGGAGTGTAATATGCTCTGTGTTCTCAGGCGGAGAGTGTGAACATCCCACGAGTAGTCCATACGGAATACGTGTACACAAGCCTAATGGCAGTAGTGGTGAGCACACTGCTATATTTATTATTCTGTCTTTCAGATGTTATTCATTTAGAACAAATAAGGTATATTTTTAGAATCAAATTTGTAAACACTATAAAATCTTTAATAAGTTATAAGGTCTATGATATGTTTACTTTGAAAATTGCTGTTGAAAGCAAGTTGTATTAAATATGTAATTATCACCATGTGTTAGTCCTTTTTCTTCATGATGAATATTAGAATATTGTACTTGTCTTAGTTAGGGTTTTACTGCTGTGAACAGACACCATGACCATGGCAACTCTTAGAAGGACAACATTTAATTGGGGCTGGCTTACAGGTTCAGAGGTTCAGTCCAGTATCATCAAGCTGGGAGCTTGGCAGTGATTAGAAAGGCATGGTGCAGGAGGAGAGTTCTACATCTTGTTCTGAAGGCCGCTAGGAAAAGGCTGGCTTTCAGGCAGCTAGGATGTGGGTATTAGAGCCCACACCCACAGTGACACACCTACTTCAAGGCCACACCTCCAAATAGTGCCACTCTATAGGCCAAGTATATTCAAACCATCATAGTAGCATAGGCTAATCTTATAAAATCAATACAGGTGGTTAAATGTGCTAAGGAAAGATGAAAAAAAACCTCAGCAAATCCACTGGGATAGAATGATTATCAAGTAAAAATGATAATTTTAAACAAGAAAATGTAATTCTGGCCAAAATGGTTTTTAATATTTTGAAAACCATAAACCTTTCTGTACTTAGGAATATGACAGATTGATGAACATTGTCAACCATGGGTCTCGCGCTCACGGTTTGAACTTGTAGGACTTTGGACCTCTAAGATTGAGACTAAATTCTCAGAAAACAATGGATTCCCTCGTTAGAGCCCTGCTGATACTTCACAAAAGTCTATTTTTTCCTACCTTTTCGTGGGTTCTGAGGCTCCGATTTAGGTTGTCTGGCTGTGAGGCAAGTGCCTTTCCCTGCCGAGCCATCTCCCAGCCCTCTGTTCACTCTCTGCTTTAATCTGTGACTTTGCACTGAGCCCTTCCCGCTGAAGCCAGGTGAGCTCTGAGTGAGGTAGACATTGCAGACATCTTACTAAGTGACGTAGTTCAAATGAAATATTTCTGCACTCGTGTGGCCCGGTTTCCTGCAGTATATGTTTTGCACGGGACAGTGCTCTGGTGCATTGAATAGTAGGTTCTGATCCCCATGTGTCTGGAAAAGCCCTTACCAGGCTTTGGAATTCTGGGTCCTTTCTGCTTCGGCACTTGTGTGTTTGGGAGTGTGCCAGTGTGTGCCACAGCACATGTGAGTTCAGGGGGCAGCTTACAGGAATTGGTTCTCTATTTCTACCACGTGGGCCCCAGAGATCAGACTCAGGTGTCAGCCTTGCTGGCAAGCATTTTTACCCCACTGAGTCATGTCACCAGCCCCTCTGTGGAGATTTTCAGTTCCCTGTCTTGTGCTGTCTGACCCTGCAGATGATGAACCTGTTGTCAGTGCAATTCTTGGTATGTGGGTAGGCATGTCGACTCTGGGTGTTTTAACTTGATTTTACCCTCAAGACATTTTTCCCCCCTCTCACTCTGGTTTATTTTAGATTCTTTAAACTTTTTTCCTTCTAACTTGGGATCCGGTGTGTAATTTCCTGACTTCTCTGCAGGCCTCTCTGGGCTTAAGAACATGTTTGTCTCTTTTCCCAGAGCTAGGATTATAAGTAACACACTACCATAAGGACACACCACCATGCCTCAATGTTTATTACATGGCTGCTGTGGATCCGACTTATGGCAAACACTTAGCCAACCGAACCACTTCCCATAATATCTTGGTAGTGCTTGTCAGCATTCTGAAGGCTGAGGCAGGAAGATGACCAGTTTGAGGTGAGCCTGAGCTATACAGCAAGAACCTGCCTTAAATAAGCAAATAAGCCAAAAAGAAAACATCGCATATACACTAATATCTTTGAGAAAACCTTCCCATGGTCTAGGTTGATGTTGGGAGTGAGGCAATGGGTGGTGAACCAGCTCCAGGCAACACCTGTGAATAGACATAGGAATGGGTTAGAACAGTTGGTAGCCATGCTGAAGGAGAGAGTTCACCACACAAAGTGCGTGTGTTGTGTTATGTGAGTATGAGCTCAACAGCTGAGGAATTCAAACCAACCACAGGAAAGTAGGTTCATTTAGCTAATATTCATTGGTCAGCTTGGCACCGGCCTGTGTGAAAGACAAATGGAGTATCCTAAGGACAAACTGAAAGCAGTGGTAGGATCCAGTCAAACGGGGGAAGAAAGCTCGTAGGAGCATGTGAGGGAATAAGGTGAAGTTCAGATTGCAATCTGAAGGCGATTGGTAGCCTGTGTGATAGTTCATCTCCATTGTTGCTGGTTGGATCTGGAATCTTGATCCGGAATCACCTAGGAGGCACAGATGTGTCCCTGAGGGTGTTTCCAGAGACATGTCACAGAGGAACAAAAGTCCCACCTTGAGTATGGGTGTGCCACTGTACCCTGACTAGGGGCAATGACTGAATAAAAAGGAGAACCAAAACAAACGTCAGTATTCATCTCTGTGTTTCCAGATGTGGATGCAAAGTGACCAGCTGCCCCACTGCCCTGCACTATGACTAGCGCTGACCTTACCACCAAGCCAAGCCAGGATGAGTTGCTTCTTGTCAGGCATTTGGTTACAACAAAGAGAATCATAACCAATACACCTCCTTTTATAAGACAAGCCGTGGGGTTGTAGGCAGGCAGAAACTCAGGGAACAATTCCAGAACTTGATGAGGTCCAGGAGAAGACTGAAGCAACTGTTTACCCAGTTCACTGAGTAGGTGGAGGGAGGGGAGCATGAGTGGCCATGCGCAAGGGTTAGGAGATGTGTATAGTGATAGGGATGTTGTCTGGGATCGTCTCCAGTCAGACGCACAGAAAGGTACTTATGTCTTTGTCAGCGAGTAGAGTTGTTACCCGGTTTGCGTGGGATTCCAATGAGGGTTCGCTACATCATTGTTTGTCTATTCACTTTGTAAGGTATTTATCATGGTCCTGGTTCTCTTTCTGTTGCTGTGATGCACAACTGACCTGAGAGGAAAGGCTTTATTAGGCGTAAGCTTGCAGACGACAGTCCATCAGTGAGAGAACTTGGCAGGAACTCAAGCAGGAGTTTAGGAGCAGAAACCGTGGAGTGGAAAGCTGCTTTCTCCCAAGCTTATTCTGAGAAAGCTGCCTACATGTGGTACTGCTACCCATGGTGGGTTGGTACACATCTGTGAGCAAGGCCATACCCTCAGACAGGCCCACAGGTCAACCTGCTCTACACAGTTCCTCAGCCCAGACTTGCCAGTCAGGACTCTAGATTGTGCCATGTTGATAAAGCCACAGGACACAGGTATTCTGAGAAAAAGAAAAATCTACTTATCTTTTAGTCCTGTTGGAGACTTTTTTTTTTTTAATTCTAGGAAAATTTTCGCAGTCTTTGCTCCTAATATTCCTTATTATCTTACTTTTTCTTTCCTTTCTAAAGGCCTTGGAGAGGGTTGGGGATGTGGCTCAGTTGTCTGTCATGCACTAAGCCAGATCTGATGCATAGCACCACAGAAGCCAAGCATGACACATGCCTCTGATTCCAGCACTCAGCTGGAAGAGGATCCAAAGTCCACTCTCATCTTCAAATGTTCTCAACGTTGATGCTAGTCTGGGCTACGTGGGGCTGTGCCTCAAACGATACATAACAAAAACTCCTTTTCAGTTCTGGGGTGTCTCCTCTTCCTCCAGCTCCTAGAGACACTCAGCTGAATCCATTTGGTGTTTACATTTTAGCACTCAATTTAATTTCTAGGAGATCTCTCTCTCTCTCTCTCTCTCTCTCTCTCTCTCTCTCTCTCTCTCTCTCTCTCTCTCTCTTTCAAAAGGTTCTAGCAATGTAATCCCAGAATTTCCTCTGTAGAACAGGCTGGACTCAAAACTCAAACTCACAGAGATCTGCCTGCCCCTACCTCCTGAATTGGATTAAATGTGTACCACCAAGCCCAACAAAACTCACTCTCTCTCTCTCTCTCTCTCTCTCTCTCTCTCTCTCTCTCTCTCTCTCTCTCTCTCTTCTCTCTCTCTCTTCTTCCTCTCTTTCCGTAATTTTATTTAACTTTTTGTTGATTTCTTTGTGACTTTCACATCATCTACGCCAATCCCACTCATCTCCCCATCTCTCCATATTCACCCTCTGTCCTTGCCAAAAGAATAAAATAAAATCGATTTGAGTAATCTTTTAGTCGTGTTGAGAGACTTTTTATTTAATTCTAGAACACCCTCCCCCGGGAAAAAAGTCTTGTGGGATTTGAGTGTGTCACAATGAGTATACCCTTTTGCCACACTTCTTTACTTGTAAATGTTCATTGCAATGAATCATTGGTCTTGTTCAAAGCCTCTGGCTTCTGCTACCCTATTGTTACTGGATCCTCACTGGGACTCCTTTTGGATATCCTGTTGTGTCATGGAGACCCTGCAGCTTTGGTTCTGTACAGCTGGCCCCTTCATGTGCTCCAGAAGTTCATAGATGGGGTAGATGTTGGGGTGGGCCTGCATGGTAGCAGGGCTGGGTAGCCTATCAGCTTTCCCTCACCCACACCACCAGGGCGAGCTCTCCAACACTGTCCCAATGCTGCTCCCCCAATGCTGCAGCCAGCAAAGGATGGGGCCTGCTCTCCTGCTCCCCTGACCTCGGGGCCAGTTCTCCTGCCTGCCACAGGTGGCAAGGAGCATGTTGGCAAGAGGGCTTCTCTTCGTTGCCCATACACTGCATGGCAGACAAGTTCTGGGGCCAGCTCACTCCCAGGGCTGGCTCACTCTTGCCTTTCTCGCCAGGATCAGCTCTGTTATGCTACCAGGTGATGTGCAGGGCCTACTGCAGCCAGTGAGGGGCAGTGTCATGGCCAGCTCTCCCAAAGACTCTCTAGTGTTAATGAAGTGTGGTACATTAGTACTTAACTTTAGAAAATATAAATTCTAAAGTCTTTGGGAGATAGGAAGTGAAGTTGTTTGTTTTTGAGACAAGTCTTACTCTGTAGCCCAGGATAGCCTAGAATCTATGCAATTCAGGCTGACTTCAGACTGAGGTCTATCTTCCTTCCTCGGGCCCCTGAGTGTCGACGTTAGAGGAGTGAGCTACTGATTCTGTACTCTAAAATTTCAGTCTTCGAAAGAGGCATGGTAGCCATCGCCTGATGACCACCAGCCACCCTGGGATGTAAAGTCCCCTGTCATGCCTTGAGGGATCTGCCATGCATCAGAGCTGAATGCCAGCTCCCACCTGTCAAATAGGTAAAGGCTGGTTTGTTTTTACACACCTGGGTTTAGGACAGGAGAGAATCATGGAAGGATTGGCTGGCCTGGCTTCTTCCTCATGGCCAAGCAGGTCGGTTGCCATCTTTGTTTTTGGATACCAGCTAACTCTGGACTTAGAAGGTCCTTGGTTCTTTTACCAGTTTTCCCCATGGGTATCTTGAGGTACTGTTTCCCTATGATTGCTCTTTTCCTCTCAAGAAATCCTTATAGCTTCTGGTTCAGAAAAGGTACTTCTTTGCAATATAGATGCAAATTCTTCCATTTTTCTTGTTTCTATGGATTTGTAGCAGCAGGGGAGAAGCTGCATTTTGCTTCCTTCATTGACCTGATTTAACCTGCGTGTGTGCATGCATGTGCACGTTTATTTATGTTGTATGATGCTAGGAATTGAACCCTTGACTTAATTTCATACGAGGCAAGTCCTCTACTATTAACTCCATCCCTACCTGCTCTCTCACTTTTTCTAATGAATTATCGATATCTCTAGTCATTTCCCTTTGCATTTCAAAACCTCCATTTAAAATTACTCTTTCACTCTGTGCGTTGTGTGTGGACATGTATGCCACGGTGTGTGGGTAAATAGCAAAGGACACCTGAGGAGTTTCTTTCCTCCTCCTACATTTATGTGGGTTCTGGGGATCAGATTCATGTTATAAGGCAGCAAGTGCTCTGTCCAGTCAGCCACTTGGCTGGTCCTCCATTTTTGTTTTGTTAAAAGCTGAGATGTGTAGGTTAAGTCACTGGCTTCTGACAGGGTCTTAAGAGAAATAGAGACAGAGGTATTTCCTTATTCGAACCATAAGTAGTAAGTACTTGGAGTTCCCTGCTAGCCAGTGAGTGCCCCAGCATCTGCTCCTGTGTACTTTGCTTCCTTTTATCACTGATGAGATCTGGGAAACCTGTCATCTTCCCGTGATTTACAAGACAGACTTTCTCTGGCACGTCAACGGCTCTGAAGACAACGTTGTTAGGTATCAGCTTTGGCAGATAGGATGGATAACGACGAGGCCTGGAAAGGCTGGGCTATTGATGAGCCTGGTGTCAAAACTGATTGCCACATACAGGCGATTTTTCCCCTCTTCACTCTCTCTCTTTTTTTGTTTCTGTGAGGATTGTCACGAACAAGGGCAGCTCTGGCTCCAACGCAAACCTGTACCCTAACAACAGTGTCCCTTTCTGCTTCCTCATGGCAGGATATATAGCTGCCCATTGCTCTGTGGCCTTCCTGAAGGTGGGCTTTAAAAGTGATCCACACTTGAGAAGCACTCATTGAAACCTATCGTATGTGAACACACGAAGGACTTATTATAGGTGCACATGGAAGCCATAGGTGACCTCGGGTGTGACTGCTCAGGTGCCGTCCTCTCTGCTTGCTTGCTTATTTATTTTTATTTCTTGTTTTCAGTCAGGGTTTCCCACTGGCCCGGCCTGGAACTTGCTGTGCAGGCCCAGCTGGTTGACCAGCTAGTCCCAGGATGCACCTGACTTTGTTGCCACCGAGGTAGATTTCGAGAATGCCCCACCAAGCCTGACTCTTTATATGGTTTCTGGGATCAGCTGGAAATCAAGCCCTGTACTCACCAAACTATCTCCAATCTTTTTGGAGAAGGAGGAAAGGGGGTAGGTTGGGCGGTATGTCTGATAACAGTGGGGATGTAGAGTTGGGGTGGATATGATCAAGATACACATTTGAAATATATGTGAAATTGTCAAACAATAAACAAGAGCTTCTGAGGGATTGTTTCATTCACAAGCTCACTGCTCTTTTAGAAAGACGCTTTTGAGGAACCTTGGACAGACCATGGCCATTGATCAATTTCTTGTGTCTTCTTTGGAGACAAAGGAAAAAAAGAGCCCAAGCACTAAATCTGTTTAGAAGTTTCTGCAGTGCATTTCCTGGGAGCATCTGCCACGGAACACAGCTCATCCTGTCCCCCACTGCCTCCAGTCTACGCCCTCCCCCAGTCATCGCATGCCACTCACAGATCTGCCGGGGATCCTCTGCCTGCTCAACCAAAGTATGACAGTGGTGGCTCTGCTTGCACAAAAGCTTGCAGCCTTACAGACGGATGTGGCAGTAGAACACGGAGCCATACCTGTGTTCGGTCACCGTAAGTCACCTGGGTACACCTGCTGTGCACAGTCTCTACCTGCCTGGCCTGGGAACCTGTAGACAGGCTCGTTTAAAATGAGGGCCAAAGGGGTTGGTAATAGTTGTTGGTAAAGTGGTGAAGTCTGGTTGGTAAGCCTGAAGAAACCTCAGCCGGATCATGTGCCTCCATGCACAAAAATCTAGGTGTGCTAGGAAGGTTGGGTAAATGGCTCAGCCACCAAGAATGCTTGCTGCTCTACTGGAGGACCAGAGTTAAGTTCCCAGCACGTACACCCAGTGACTCACAACTGCCTATAACTCTAGCACCAGGATATCTGCCTCTGTAGGTACACACACACACACACACACACACACACACACACACACACACACACACACACACACCACACACACACACACACACACACACACACACACACACACACACACACACACACACACACACACCACACACACCACACACACACCACACACACACACACACACACACACACACACCACACACACCACACACACACACACACACACACACCACACACCACACACCACACACACACACACACACACACACACACACACCACACACACACACACACCACACACACACACACACACACACACACACACACACACACACCACACACCACACACACACACACACACACACACACACACACACACACACACACACACACACACACACACACACACACACACACACACACACACACAGAAAGAGAGAGAGAAGAGAGCACTTAGTAAACTTTCCAGCGCCCCCAAACCTGATGTGTGTCAAGATAATGCGTGTCTAAGAGAAAGCAACCCTGTGTATGTTGAAGCAAATCTCCCCGGAACATATGTAAAATCTATCCTAAAGCTGAGTCAGGTTGAGTTGTTTTTTCCCCCCAGTAGGATGGGGGTGGGGAGGGATAGTGAAAAATGTTTGATGTGTATATTTGACTTTTCAAAGGGCAAGTTGTGTTCAAGACATAACTTGGTTGGGATGCTCCAAGAGTGCCTGGTATGAAATGAAGCAGTGCTTCAGGGCCTGTGGAGATGGCTCAGTTGGTAAAGCGCTCGCCATGCAAGCATGAGGACCTGGGTTTGCTATCCGGAATCTACATCAGAAGGTACATGTGGCGATGTGATTTTGGAATCCCAGTGCAGGAGAGGTGGAAATAGGCAGGTACCTAGGGCTCACTGCCTATTTGACCTACCCTATTGTGTGCGTATGTGTGTATGCACAGATGCATTTACCTGAGCGTGCACACATGATGTCAGAGGTCTACATCAAGTATCCGTCTCTACCATTTCTCTACCTTAGTGCTTTAAAACAAGGTCTCCCGCTGAGCAGGAGCTCACCAGTTTGGTTAGACTGTTGAGTCAGTGATCTCCAAAGATCCACTGCTCTGTACCTCCCCAGCACTCAAATTCCAAACACATACCATGCCCAGCTTCTTAGCTGAGTGTTGGAAATCTGAACTCAGGTCCTAATGCTTGCTGGAGAAGCACTTTCTGGCTGACCCACATTTCCAGCCCACAGATACTCTTGTGGCTGTCTGGGTCTGTGTTTTTTAATGGTAGAACAGTTTCAGCCACTTATCTGTCTTCTTGTCACAGTGTTGCCAGTCCTTCAGCTGCTCTGACCAATAGTGAATTGCAGCTGGTTTCTTATTCGATTGCTGACAATGAATAGCTTGACACAGCTGTCGTTTGTTGCCATGAAAGAAAGCGACCTAAGATTTCCTGTAGAAAAGAGAGGGTGGGAAGGCGAGAAGGTTCAGTAGGTAAAAGTGTCTGCCAACCCTGAGCTTGATTCCTGGCACCACAGGGAATGGAGAGAATGTCTCTGACCTCCATGTGCTCACCTTAGCATATGCACATCACTCATCACACACACACGCGAATACATACACAAATACACACAAAGTATACATGCACATATACATACATATGCACACAAACACACACATACACACATTCACACAATACATATTCACCCATACATGTACACACACGCACATGCATGCGTGCACATACACACACTATACATACACACACACACACATACACACACACCATACACACTGACAATAAAGGCATTGTAGATACCTTAGGTGGACCATTGATTAAATGTAAAGTGTCTCCCAGGCTCATGTGTTTGAATTCTTGGTTCCCAGGTAGCAATGCTGTTTGGCACGGTCACAGAAACTTAAGAAGATAGATCCTAGCCAGAGAATGTGGACTACTGGAGATGGGCCTTGAGGTTTCATAGGCCATCCCCACTTCCTGTCTGCTCCCTGCTTCCTGACTGTGGATGCAGTGTGACCTCACCCTCCTGCAGCCATGTTTTTCTCCAACACTGTGGGCCATGCCCTCAAACTGTTAGCCAAAATAAATAATCGCTTCCTCTACAAGCTGCAGCAATGGACCGAGGAACCAATACAGCCATATTCTCCCATTGAGTAACTGGGTTTCTTTGAGACAGTAGCAGAAGTGTTCCCAGAGGCCCTGTGGCTTCCTCGTCTCTTGAGCACCTTGGCTTGGTCTTCAACCTCTTTCCATGGCAGAGACAACAACACTGCAATTTCCCCAGACCTAGTCAGTCCCACACGGGAATCTTGCAGAATAGTAAAGAGAATTTTAACACATTTTGATTTCTGACATTTTCAAAAGGTCTGATCTGAGAGAAACTTGTATGAATTATTGTCTTGGATGGAATTTTGTATAGCAAGTATTGTTTTGACCAGGATGACATTAGTGTCAGCCCCATGGGAGCTACATGGGTCACGTATAAACAATGGAACGCAGAGTGTTCCCGAGACTTAATGAACCTTCCTCTAGGAGAGGGAATGTTTTAATTCAGAGGAAACAGCTGCACTGGTCACTTTGTGAAGGTCCTGTAAATCATGTCTCGACCCTCTGACATCATTAATAGGACGCTTAGGGAACTGAACGTCTTTGCGAGTTTGTGGGCATATATTGGATAACAGGTCCTGGAAGATGGGCTAGACAGGCACAGTGAACACAGTAGACATAGAAGGTGTAGGAGACTGATTGTTAAGGCAGAGGAACTAGCTACTCTTGGCCTTTTAAATGCATCTTGTGGGGCTCAGAAGTGAAGAGCCCCTGCTGCTGGGACAGAGGATCTGAATCCAGTTCCCAGCACCTCCATTATGTGATAGCAACTGCCTGTGACTGCAGCTCCAGGAGATCTCACGCCCTCTTTAGCCACCAAGGGCACCTGCATGCATATGCACACACATATACATGATTAAAAAGAAAAGAAACCTTTTAAAACTATTTTAAGATCTATAAGCATCACACGTGTCTACATTAGTACGGTACACAGTTACCCTTGGTTGCCCGTGGGGGTGACTGACAGAGGTTGGGACTGCCTCCATTAAAATATTTTGTGACTTTCACTTTAGCATTACCAGGCTTTCACTGGTAGTCTGCATTCTGAGACTGATCAGGTATGATCCAGAGATGTGGTGGAGAAGCTGCCTTTCAGGGGAGGAAGTCATAAGAAACCTCTTGAACTCTGGGTAAATTCCTTTCAGACGTGGTAAGTGTTTCCAGTGATCTTCATGATAAAGATACAATATCATTGGTGTGTGTGTGTGTGTGTGTGTGTGTGTGTGTGTGTGTGTGTTATATGGATGTGTGTGCAGTTATATGGATGTGTGAATGGTGAATGTGTGTGAATGTGCGAATGTGAAACACTAGCCCATATGTTCACTTGTGGAATCCAGAGGTCAATGCTGGGTCTGTCTCTCTCCATGTTATTTATGATTTAACATAAGGTCTCCCCCTGAATCTAGAGCTCACTCTTCTGGCTATTCTGCCTGACCTACATACTCCAGAATCTGCCTGTCTCCGCCCTACCTCCAGTGCTTGGCTTATAGGGTCATGCTGCTATGCCTAGCTTTTACATGGGTCCTGGGCATCTGAACTCATGACCTCATGCCTTTGTATCCAGGAATTTATTCAGTGAGCCATCTCCCATATGATTGTTTAAAAGACATACCTTGTAAGGGTTGTCCAAATTTGTTTTTTGAAAACATAATCATGTGTAGCCTAGGCTGACCCTCATGGTGTAGCTGAGGATGGCCTTGAAATTCTGATCCTCCTGACTCTACCTCGTAAATGCTAGGATTAAAGTGGGGACCGCCATGACTGGTTTGTGCAGGGGTTTGAGCCATGGGCTTTGCGCATGTTGGATGATCACCCTTAACTAACTGAGTGATATCCCCAGCCATGGCCTCTCAAATACGAGCTCCCTTTCTTTTCTGTTCTCATCTACTCATTGAGCCAGCTTGTGAGCATTTCTGTCAAACAGGTCATTTCTCTAAATTAAAAAGCAAATTGCATTTTCTTTATTTCACTTCTCCCACCCGTGTGTGTGTGTGTGTGTGTGTGTGTGTGTGTGTGTGTGTTGTGGGGGTAGTGATGGTGTGTGTAGTGTGGTGGTGGTGATGGTGTGTGTGTGTGTTGACTGTTGTTGTAGTGGTGTGATTGTGTGTGTGTGTGTGTGTGTGTAGTGTGTGTGTGAACTGTTGGGGAGTGTGGTAGTGATGGTGTGTGTAGTGGTGTGGTGGTGACTGTTGTTGTAGTGGTGGTGATTGTGTGTGTGTGTGTGTGATTGTGGTGGTGGTGTGTCTATGTCTGTATCTGTGTGTGTGTGTGTGTGTGTGTGTGTGTGTGTGTGTGTATTGTTGTGGGAGTGGTAGTGATGGTGTGTGTAGTGGTAGTGGTGGTGGTGATGGTGTGTGTGTGTTGACTGTTGTTGTAGTGGTGGTGATTGTGTGTATGTGTGTGTGTGTATGAAGTTGTGGTGGTGGTGTGTGTCTATGTCTGTATCTGTGTGTGTGTGTGTGTGTGTGTGTGTGTGTGTGTGTGTGTGTGTATCTGCCATAGCATGCCTCTGTAGGTCAAAGGACAACTTGGAGGAGTTGGATCTCCCCTTCTATCATGTGAATCCCAAGGATTGAACTCAGTATGGATGTCAAGTCCTCCTGGACCATCTTGCCAGCACCCTTAAGTTTTGTCTAAGCAAGGCAAAGCCTAGAGCAGTAACCCATGGTGTCATTTGGTGACTACACCAAATGAGTCTTGCGCTGGACTCCTTGAGAGGAACAGGTTCCTAAGCAGGAAGTCAGGATTCTGGCCATTTGTCAGCATCCTGATTCACTGATCTCTTGACAGTGAGGACTGCTGGCTTGGCCAACCCAGGTTGGAGCTACTGTCTATGTAAGGGATGCAGGGGAGGGGGTGCCACAGGAAGGAGGGAGACCCTCAGAAGGAGGAAAGAAGTCAGATGTCTGAGATGGATTCTCTCTCCTTATTTCCCCTGAGGGGTGATGGCAGTTCCCCACTTTAGTGTCACCTGTCCTGGAGAGTGCTTTTCAGAAGAAAGAATTACATTTTAATTAGCCACCAGGTGCCTGGCTTCTGACACTTTCCCAGGGACCCCATCGTCTCAGATTATTCTTGCCTGTGTTCTCCTCTTGCCTGTGCCTTTCATGTGGATCAGAAAGCAGCCACTGAGCCTCCTGGAAACCCTATTACTGAGACATCGGGATATTAATTGTCGAGTTCTCCCCAACGGTTACACAAGTGCTGAAGAAGTGGTTCTCCTTCAATAGTGTCTTGTCAAAACGCCAGGCACAGTTTGTTTTTGACATTCTCTGTTGCCTTAAATAATAGTCTTGCTTCTGTCACAGCGAATGTTGACTTGAAGCTGTTTGGAGGACATTTCTCAACTCCAGCTATAACAGTGAGACCCGGGCTTGACAGATCTTTTTCTTACTTGCCCAAGGCAACTGAGCACAAGGGTCACGATATCTGCTTTTCTAAGCCGGGGAACATGTCAGACGGTGGCAGGCCGCGTAAAACCTTAGATCTAGCCGTGCACACAACTGGACAGACACACAGACACAAACTCACATATCCGCACACCCATGCTAAGATTCTGGGAGCTCTGCCATCCTAGAATTGACAACATAAATCAGCGAGATGCTATCCCGTTTGCAGAAGCCTCAAGCCCCTCTGTTCTGCCTTGGTTAAAGCTCTATCAGTTAGAATGTCCTACTTAATTACATAAAAGCAATAAGCATTTTTATTGTTTCTGTATTTGCAGCAGAGCAGAGCCCTGTGCACCTCCCGCCATCTGTCAGGGAGCGCATGGCTCTTCATGCACAGTGCTTTCCTGAGCAACTCAGTCTGGGAGGAATTATTTTTGTGTCTTCTCTTTCCCACTTTGTCTGAAGGCATTTTCTGCATTTTTTTCCCTTTAACACCTTACAGATGAGTAGGTAGAGACTCCCTTCTAAAGGGACTGCTGCCTCAGAAATGTTCAACATTTATGATGTCGGGAGGGAGGGATGATGGCAAGACAAAAAAAATATTGAGCAGAGAAAATGAGGATGGTAGAAGAATTCTATGGGATTGCGTAGGGGCTGGCATTATTTGTGTGCAAAGAGGCCAAGAAGTGCACAGTTGGTATCAAAATAAATACTGACGGAATGGGTAGTTGCATAAGCCTGCTTTGTGCTAAGAGAATAGACGTTTACCAACAGATAGGGTTTCCAGTGACCAGGAAACTTGACTTTGATCTCTGGGTTGTAAATGTAAGGGAAGTGTCGGACCTGAAACACAGTTTCCTAGTGCCATGCCTGACAATCCAATTGCGGGCCCCGGGGAGATGGCTCAGTCAGTAAGATACTTGCCACTTGGTAAGCATGAGGACCTGAGTTCAATCCCCAGACAGACCCCACAGAAAACAAAGATGGGGCTGTGTGCGGCTGTAATCCCTGCTGGGAAAGCAGAGATAGGAAGATTCCCAGGGCAGTTCAAGCTATTGAAAGATCCTACACACAAAAACACACACTCACACTCACACACACACTCACACTCACATACACACTCACACTCACACTCACATACACACACAGAGAAGCACACACTCACACACATACACACTCACACTCAGATACACATACAGAGAGACACACACATACACACACAGAGAAACACACACATTCACACACATATACACACACAAACACATACACACAGAGAAACACACACACATACACAGAGAAACACATACATACACACACATATACACAGAGAGAGAGACACACACAGAGAGAAACACATACACCCAGAAACACATACATAGACAACACATACAAACACACACACACACACACACACACACACACACACACACACAGAGAAAGACTGGTGAGTGTGCATGTACCCATGCCAAAAATGTGTATGTATAACAACAATAACTTCAATTTAATTTTGAAATTTTGGGAAAGTGATTTTTGAGATTTTGTCATGTTCTGTCAGCACTTCTCCATATTTTCGGTCCTTTTATAGGTGGAAGACTGATTGATTGATTGACTGATTGATTGATTGATTTTGTGTGTGCGGTTGTGTGTGTGTGTGTGTGTGTGTGTGTGTGTCTTTTGATTGATTGCCTGTGTGTGTGTGGTGTATGTGTGTGTGTGTGTGTGTGTGTGTGTGTGTCCTGTGTCTGTGTGCTTCCATAGAAACCAGAGAAGGATGTTGAGTGTCCTGATATATCACTTTCTACCTTAGTCCCTGAAGACAACAAAGTCTCTCACTGAACCTGGAGCTGGACTGGCATCCCGCAAGCCTCAGTGATCCTCTACAGCGTTGGGCTGACAGGCACATGTGGGTGGTCATTCTCAGGGTTTTACATGGGTCCTGAGAATCCAAATTCAGGTCCTCAGCTTGTGCAGCACATGCTGGA